>NC_050611.1:15454545-15757575 GCF_014743375.2 Drosophila subpulchrella
TTATTTACTTTATGGAAGGACCAGTCCGTCACATTTGCTCCATTCAAGGGCTGAATAAAGAGCGCCATGTGATTGGGTCCACTTAGCTGCATTTCATAACGAATCTTGGTGGATGACAGCTGCTTCTTGGATAGTACAATTACAGTGGGAAGATCTTCGCCAAGGACTGGCTCAGAAGCAGGTATCCACAAGCTGTTCTTTCTGTAAGATTCAAAATTTTTAAGTTTATCAAAAAAAATATTTTGTTTTTTAAAAGGTCTACCTGGTCTTGTGCCAACGCTGATTGTACAGGGGTAACCCACAATTAATTTCTTTATCGCAATCGGAACCGATCCGTTGGGCAAGTGTCATGTTGATAACCGCATCTGAAAGACCGCAAATTCATAAATAAACCTCTAAATTATAGTCCCGAAAACGTACTTTTGACTGTGTAGGTGCGTCTGTCCTGAGGCATAATAAAGTAACCCGATTCCTGACGGCGCACATTGTTTTCGGCGTCGTGGAAGGTACGTTTGGTGTGCTAATAAAAGAAAACATCGGTTTACATCAACACCTTATTAAATAAGCTGCGTGAATCCTTACCAGCACGGCGAATCGCTGAACATTGGTTTCTGGACGGTAGGGGAATCCCACTGGTGTCATTGCAATAATGAAGCACAACAAAGTGATGCCCATCAGGCCACAAATAATCGTCTTTGACTTGTTAAAGAGCTGCAGAACAGGAATAATAAAACCGCAGCACAGGAAACCCACAGCAACACTGAAAACAGCCACCGCCAGATCCGGGTTAACGTCCTCACCAAACCGACCGAACATGGGAATAAAGGTGGTGAAGAATCCGTGCGAGAAATATGCGAAGAATAAAAACGGCGGAACAGTGCAGACAATGTGCGGAATGACCCAGGCCACATCTGTTTAAAAATATAAAGCTAGATACAAATGATGTTTCCAAAGAAAATTAATTAAAACGTACCCTTGCTGTGCAGTTTGGTGGCAATGTTGATGATTAGACCCATTGTATAGAACAAACAGCTGAGCATCAGCACAAACGCAGAGCGAATTCCACAGATGGTGAAGATAAGGGTAAGGATGGCCAAGAGCACACAGTGGCAGTGCAGCAAAAGCTGAATACGCTGTCCAATGGGTAGTTTATCCTGCGAAGAACCCTGATTTAGTCTAGCACTTAATCATACTGAACTTAAATACATACATGCTTGGTATAGTGGAAGTACAAAGCAGGCACTATAGCCAGACCAAAGAAGAATGTGGTGAAGTACAGGCCCAAGACGAGCCAGGAGTTCGAGAACCACGAGAGAGGCAAATGCACCGCGTCCATGAAAAGTCCCAGAAGAACTGGCAGCACTGCTCCCACAACTACAGATACAATCTGAACAAGGAGGGTGTGCAAGACCCGCTTGAGGATCTTCTCCAGCTTAATGCCCGAGCCATCCGACATCAACTTGAAGGCGAAGCCACAAAAACCGATGGCTGCCAACGCCACAATAACGTTTAAGATAACGCCTTCGGTTTCGGTGTAGAAGACCAGGAACCAGCCCATGACATCAAAATAGATGGTGTGTCCTTCGGCGTATTTCTAAAAAAGGGAGAGGAAGATTAGTTACTAAGTCCTATAAAGATTGACAACAATCTTACCGAGGAATCCTCTATCTCCGGACAGTTGGCAATCTGTCGAACCAAGGCCAACAGATTGTCTCCAGTGTGCTGGAAACTTCCCCTGGGAAAGATCTCTGCCCTGTCGTGTCGTGTGTGGTAGACGTACCCGTTGTAGGTGTAGGCCATATCCAAGCCGGGAACCGATCCGTGGTCACGGAAGATGCGGAAGTCCGTGTCGGAGGGAATGAAATTATGCTGGAACAGCTCCTCGCCCATGGTAGAAGCATACGGATGCTTGATGGCACGTCTGTAGTTCTTCATCAGCCAGGGATGATTGGGACCCGATTGGAAGAGGATCTCTCGACCGCCGTTTCCACAGGAATCCAGGTTAATAAGAGCTCTTTAAATGAAAGTAGACATATTAATTCGAACTCGGCAGATAAGGTCGATTCCAATGACCCACTTGCAGAATCTGGCCCATTTGTGCTGGGTGATGAAAGCATGTGACGCTTGCAGAGGATTTTCCTCGGCTCCGTTGAACAGGAATACCACAGGGTTCTTCAGGGGCTTGTCGGATTTGGCCAGCACACGCAGTACCTCCATCATGGTGGCCACCATGGAAGCATCATCGCCAGCACCAGGTCCTGCCGGCACCGAGTCGTAGTGGCTGTTTACCAGAAGGTAGGTGGTGCTGTTGGTTCCCTTGGGACTAATCTTGACCACAATATTCTGAATGCTCTGGTACATGTTGACCATCGACCAATGTACGTAGCTCCCGGAGGCCACCTGGACATCTACTTCGATATCGTTGGCAGAGCCTGAGCGAATCTTCTGCATCTTCTGGGACAGCAACTTCAGAGCGGCCATCTCGTTCTGCCGGCTGCCCACCACTCGGGGGCCCAGACTCACCAGCTCCCTCAAATTGTTCTCCGCCCGCTCGGCGATGAACTGGTCGGGGTGCTTGGCCTCATCCTGAATGGTAAGTGGGCGGGGCAGGCGGTGGCTGGCGGGGATTGAGATGGCCACGTAGAGCAGCAGCCAGAATCCAAAGAAGGCTGGTGCCCAGAACCACTTGATCTTGTTCCCCCGGACAAAGGTTCGCTCACAGCCATTGGGCTGGGCCTGAAATAAGAACGATACGGTTATAAGTTAAATACAAATATCATAGCATAATACATCCAACATCAGATGTAGAAAAGATCGGGCTTTTATATGTATTTGAACATAAATAATAATCTGTGTCAGAGGATAGATTTTCCCAAATAACTAAATTGATAAAATAATTACTTTATAATTGCAAGGCTTTATAAACTTTATAAACAATCTAACATAAATACAATGATGATTAAAAATATTCCTAACTTCCTTTAAGTCAAAATTTCTAATCAGTATTGACGGCAAAGCTTCTTAGACTCATACATACATAAATCGATTAGATCAGGTCTGTATTGGAGGTTTTAACACCCATTGTGTTTTCGGAAACTTTGCACCAAACTAAGTGATATGCCCTTTTCGATACGATTTCATTCACAAACAATGGGTTCTACCCAAAACTAGATACCAAAGCTCCTTAGACTTAATCATAAAGCGATTAGATCATGTATGTATTGGGGGTTTTTAATACTCATCGTCTTTTCGGAAATTTTGCACCAAACTAAGTGATAAGCCCATTTTCGATACGATTTCATTCAAATACAATGGGTTCTACCCAGAACTAGATACATTTAGACGTGAGTCAGTTTCGAAATTGGAATCGACTATGACTATCAAGTTGAATGTTAGATTTAATCCATCAACAATTATCTTATCGCTGGTCAACCCGGCAGTCGACAAAGTCGCAGAACCTGTTGCCACCGAAAATCAAATTGGTTGTACTTGGATAGTATGGCTCCATGAGCTGGGGGCTGCTCCACTAAACTAAGCCCAGACAGATAGATAAACGGAGGGTGCAACTAGGGCAGAATGGTCGTTGCTATCTCAAGCGTATCCACTGTTCGTTAATTAATGATTGGTTTCCAGATAGGTATTGTACTCACGTCGCCGAAAATAATCGATTCTTTCGGAAGTTAGCCATGGGTAATGTTCATGTTGCGACTGCTTCGATCGAGGGAGATTAGCACATGCCACACCCAAGTGAAGAGCAATCTAATCAAGGACCCGAAGTGGGTGCTTACCTCATACTGTTGCGAGCCACGAGGTCGGAGCAATGGATACGTATTCGGAGGATCGCTGGTCGGCGTTATTACGCGTCGCCGCACACTCTTGTCGGTGCCACTCATTTCTCCAGGTTTTTGGTCAAGATCTATCGAAGAACCGATCCCGACGCCGTCTAACGCTCAACTGAACGCCCCATTGCTCTGGTTATCCTAAAGTACCTACACATATTCTGCCGGTCTCGTATTCCCTCTCTTTGGAGAGGCTATAGCTTTTTTAGGCTCTCGCCTACGCTATAACGTATCTTATCTTTTGGTTCGTAAAATACGGCTAACTACTGGGTCAGAAGGGAATATGTGGGGGACGTCCACTTTCATTAACAGTGAACTGTGAGAACTACCTATATAACTTCCGCTTGGACTCAACATATTTCTGAACTTGACCAACTCATATCGATTAATTAGAGTATCAGAATTATAAGTGCAAACACTTTTCCCATGGTTTTATCTTTTTTCTTTGCACTCAATAAAACAAAATAAATTTATTTTTCTTTTTAAGATTATAATGTTTGGGAAACAGGATTTAGATTACAAAAGTTTCGACCTTTGTTATACCCCTTACTCGTAGAGTAAAAGGGTATACTAGATTCGTCGGAAAGTATGTAACAGGCAGAAGGAAGCGTTTCCGACCCCATAAAGTATATATATTCTTGATCAGGATCACTAGCCGAGTCGATCTAGCCATGTCCGTCTGTCCGTCTGTCCGTCTGTCCGTCTGTCCGTATGAACGCTGAGATCTCGGAAACTATAAGAGCTACAATACTGAGATTAGGCATGCAGATTCCTGAGATTCCTGCGCAGCGCAAGTTTGTTTCAGAAGAGTGCCACGCCCACTCTAACGCCCACAAACCGCCCAAAACTGTGGCTCCTACAGTTTTGATGCTAGAACAAAAATTTTAACTGAAATGTATTGTTCTCATCAATACCTACCGATTGACCCAAAAAAAAAGTTTGCCACGCCCACAAACCGCCCACAAACTTCAAAAAATCGTAAATATGAACGCGGATATCTCGGAAAATATCAAAGATAGAGAAACGGGATTTCAGATTTAGATTCCGTGGGCTTGAGCGCAGCGCAAGTATGTTACGCGAATATGCCACGCCCACTCCAACGCCCACAAACCGCCCAAATCTGTGGCGCCCACAATTTTCATGCTAGATAAAAAATTTTAACTGAAATGTATTGGTCTCGTCAATACCTATCGATTGATTTAAAAAAAAGTTTGCCACGCCCACTCTAACGCCCACAAACCGCCCAAGCCTGTGGCGCCCACAATTTTCGTGCTAGATAAAAAATTTTAACTTAAATGTATTGGTCTCGTCAATACCTATCGATTGATTAAAAAAAAAGTTTGCCACGCCCACTCTAACGCCCACAACGCTTAAGTCTGTATACCGCCGGTAGGTGGCGCATTTGCTGCTTGCATATCTCCACTTTCCTTTGGTCCCTTAAGCTGAGTAACGGGTATCTGATAGTCGAGGTACTCGACTATAGCGTTCTTCCTTGTTTTTATTTAAATGCGTCTAGAAACCCCCTTTTAATAAACACCAAGTCAATGTCTAAAGTGTTTAGAAAACGTTTAAAATGTAATGATGTAAGCCACATATGTACTAAACTTAGGATTACAAGAAAGGTTTTAAGTATCCCTCACGCAAAACAATTTGTGTCTTCTTAACCGTCATATCTTCATATTTCCTATCTTAATGTTTGTCGACTAGTAATATGAACTTACATATATGATTCAGCTAAGAAAACTCAAAGCAGGGGCTGTTTTGGGCTCCCTTACCCCAAGTAATCAATTTGTACAACAATACAATAAATTTGTTCCACATGAGACATCGTTCAAGATGACTACCTAATATCCAATTTATTATACATCTATTATAAATCTATTTATACTTTCGTTTGTCTGTATAAGTAGTTTGACCTTTATAATCTTGGGGTAAGGGAACTTCGGTAATTGTATTCAAATAAAGAATTTTTGTGAGGAAGACGTACTCAATAAAAACACGATTTTATAATTTACTGACATTACCTCCCTATTTTTCTAAGTGCACATTGCATCTGAGAGGAACTTGCCCCCTATCTTCACAATCCAATCTGCATCCGTACCTTGGCTCTTTTCTCCTCCGTTTCGCTGCTCATTCCGAGGCGTTCTTCTTCTTCCCGTATCGATGTAGTTGCGAAAACGCCTGTTTTTTTGTTGTTGTTACCGGTGAGAATTCCAGTCGCTGAATGTGGAAGCGATGTTCGCTAAGCCGCGCTTTAATACCGCCTGTCCAGAAAACAAAGCGTTACGGCGCACCAATTGAATTATTTACAATGGTCACCGTTTTGTTGACAATTGTCGGTTGCTTTTATTTACACTTTTTACCGGCCCATGTTTACCTAGGCAAATGTGTGTGTGCATGTAAACAACAGAAATTGGTGTGCGGCGTTCGATTGAAATAATAATCGTTCCGATCGACTATCGCACGAAAGCAGGTTTTATCTCTGCTGTAATTGCATACTTTCGGGCGGTAATGGGAAAATTACGTTACACTGGCCAGCAAAATAAGCGGAAAGCTGAACAAAAGAAACGGGACATGTTAGAACCGTTAGTTTTGCTCATTTCCGGTTATGAGCCCAGTGGGGGCTCGCCATCTGTCTCTTTCTGCCCTGCATGTGCATTACAAAACGATGACGTGATGAGCACAAACACCCTACACACACACACGCAGAGAACACATCCCGTTTGGAAACGGGGGACATAGCGAAATGCAATAATGGGTCGTGGGAAGTGGGAACAAGGGAGGGTGGCGGAGGAGGGGGTGGTAGGCGCAGTGTCATTCAACTTAAATGGAAGAGTGAGTGTATGTAGCTTGGGTGTGTGTGTGAGTGTGCCATTTACTCTCGTGGATTCATTCACTCACCAACACCAACATGCACTCACTTCTCCATTGATGCCTTGTGGCACTGAAATTCGTAAACAAAGCGTTCACCGGAACACGGGGCCAAAGGATAATCGATAAAATGAACGCCTAAGAGTAGGCAATGGAAAATCGAGAGAGAGAGGCTGAGGCTCCACAATCAGAGCCACGGAAACACTGACCAGCTATGGGTTTAAACCATGAGTTCTGGCCTCCATTTATGCCTAGTTTCAGTCTAATTGGGAGAGAGAGAGGTGTGGGAGAGAGAGGTTATGGGCCTGCGCAAAGGCGAGAGAGCAATTGCCGGTTGGGGCCACAACCAAAACAAAGCGAAATATGTGTCAGCTGCTGCTTCTTCTGCCCGCCTTTTCGACACAAATTCGCGCGTCCTCGTGTTGTGGGCACCCACCTCCCACCACCACCCACCCACCGCCTCTCTTTTTTGCGTGTTCATTTTTGGGTCGCCGCTCTCTCTCTCTCTCTCTCTTTCACCACTTTCTCCGCCGTTGAGCCGCATTTTCTACTACCAAAGTCTCAGTCGCGTTTCAACGCTCGAAGCTTTTGGTCGTGCTCGCTGCCAAGGAGAAAGTGGTAAAAGAAAGTAGGACTCAAAGGATCCCTAACGGTACTGAAATGTGCTAGGAGTAAAAAAAAAATAAAGGGGCCGCGTGTCTATGTGTTTTTTTTATATTCATTTATTTCATACAACTATATACAGTAGAAGTGAGTTCAAGAACAGGAGTAGGGGGCCGAGGTTGCGCGGTATCACCGCAAGGTATTGCTTCGCGCAATGGTAGCCACCTAGGCTGTTACTTCTCTCCTCTCGTTGTCGGTGCGACGCAGCGTTCGCAGTACGCTCGCTGCGTAGGCTGCCGTCGCTTCCCAATTCGCTTCCTTCAGCAGCATGAGGGGCACAAAAGTTTCTGGCCGAACTCTTGCCCCGGTGGTCTCCATGAGTATCTGGCGGTCATAGCCAAAGCGGCGACATTCAAACAGGACATGCTGAGCGTCCTCGACAATGCCGCTGCCGCACTCTGGGCAACCGTCCTCCGTGTCGTGCCCGAAGCGCTTAAGGAAGCTTCGGAAGCAGCCGTGTCCACTCAGCGCCTGCGTGAGGTAAAAATCCACCTGGCCGTGCTTCCTACTTAGCCATGGCTCTATGCTGGGGATGAGCGTGTCTATGTGTGCGCGTGTGTGTGCGTCTATCTCTCGGCCGTTTCCGTTTGCCTAGCTAAAAATAAAATTATATAATTTTTAATAAAAACCCCCCAGCGAATGCAAATCGCAAATCGTATCAAAAAAAGAAAGATATAAACCGGAGTCAGCTGAAGAACATACGGAATTTGTGAGTAACAGCCGCGTGATTGTTGGCCAGGCCAAAAAGCGGGGCCAAAAACACGTGAAATGTTTGCATACTTAATGGAGGCGTGTCGTTTGTATTTAAATACTTAACTTGGGTCTTGTCTAGAGAAACACTGGATTAAGAAAACGCGGCGCATGCAAATCAGTGTGATTTAAATAAAACACTCAGACATGGCTATATAAACAAGTAGGGCAAATACAATGGGGGATGGGGGTTACTGGGCTGCCAATGTTTTGTCTGAAACTTCCACTGGCTAACCATATTTATAGTAAATCAATTAAAAGTTTAGCAAACCCAACTTTGCCGAAACCAAATTGTCAGTTTGAAACTTTTAAATTGCTTGCCACATGATAGTTTTGGTTTATTGATACCCATTTAGGTTTCAAAATCGGATTGGGCTATTAAAACAGGACAAACCTTAATTTGCGGGGATTACAGGTCGTTGACCAAGCCGATTATCATTAGCCTGTCGTTAAAATTCCCAACCGCTGCGAAAAATTGTTCTTTCTTTTATGAGGCAGTAGTTCCCTCACCACTAACCAAGTTTTTCCTTATTTCTTTCCGTTTACTTTTGTGGGTCATAATAAAATTTTGGACAATGACACAATAGCGGCAAATCAGTGGCAGGATGTGGAGAGAACAAAGCACACGCAAGGAAGTGGAACATGAGAGGAATAATAAAAGAAAACAAAGAAGGAAAAACAAAACAAAAACTGGCAAAAACCAGAAAACTTTTCCAGTTAAAGTTCTAAGTAGTTGGCTCAAGGAGAGTTTTTTTCAAAAATAAAAGAAAAAAATTGAAAAAGTATTTTAACAATTGCCAGATTCGTGTCGGCCTTAATGTTTCTTAGCTGCAATTGCCTTGGATTTCAATTTAGCCTTCTCCATCGATTGTTTTAGACACTACTCAAACATTTTTGCTCCAATTAGGATCTGCTTAGCTAAAATTTGAATAGTATCCAAGAAAGTTTCTTTCGCTCTGAAAAATGAAATGCCGTCAATTGTTTACAATGCTGGAAAATGTCACGGGAAAAGTTCAAGACCTTGGGGGCGGTACTCTTGGGGAAGTTTCCCATCTGCTGCTGTTTTTAGGAGACAAAGGACCGGATTTCATCGAATTTGAGTCCTTGCTAATAGCGAATCGAAGCGTAGGCTCAAGGGATGAGCCCGCTGTGCGGCTGTGGGTAATGGATAATGGGGAAGTGGGTCTATTTTACCCCTACTCAGCTTGTTTTTGTCTCCCATTTTATCCCCATATACACTTGACTGAGCCTGCTGACGATGCTTCTATTCCTTTACACAGAAAAAAGGCACCATATCAGTTATATTTCACTTACTTCGTTTCCGCAAGGTAATTAGTTTGAAACAGGGGCTTTAACAGTTATAACACTACCACATGTGAAAGAACTACTCAAAATTGTCGGACTATAAAATTTTGATTTCCACCCATGTTGAAATTTTTATTTTGAGGTTGTTGGTACACCTTTTAGTAAAACTAGAATGCGTTGTTATATTGAAAATATAAATCACAAAACAAAAGTCACTGACTGTTTTAAAAGTCTTTTGAAAATATCAGTCAGGACTTTTATAATTAAAGTCTTTTGATATCTCCCTTCTCTGACAAGTATAATGAATGTCTCAAAATATTTGTTATTCTTTGTGAGATACATACAAGACTTTAAATCTGTCTGTTATATGTTTTGAAATATATGTTATAAAGGTCCCACGATAAAGGTTTTTTGTATGAACTGATAGACGGCATCAAAATAAATAATTATGCATTTTTAGAAAAATTCTATATATTTTTCTTGATATTTCATTTAAACGGACTTTAAAAAATATCTGTTATTTTCGCTTCCTGGCTTGAAATGTTTCTGTATCAGAAACATATAGTTCATTTCGATATTATCTTATGTTCTACTCTGCTGTGAAAAAAGAAAGCTCTTTCGACCCTATAAAATGTTTCTGTGTTGTGTTACCCATATGAAAATATATCTGAAAATGTCTACCTTAAATTCCAAAAATTTCACGATGTTTCATACTCGTTTTGATGGTAAATTTACCTAGAATTTTTCCTGCGTGCACCTCCGCTATCACCTAATTTTCCCCATTTCCCTGGATGCGTGTGTTACGCTTTTTAATGAAGTCATTTGAAGCATTTGCTGATTCGTTTGTGATTTATGAGCAGCACCACAGACACGGCATGGGCCTCCTCTTTTTTTTAAAGCCCCCCTCCCAGGTGACAGGCATCAATCAGTTTTTCTTGTTGTTTTCGTTGCCGAGCCATGGATGCTGTTTTTTTGTGTCTGGTTATGCATGTGTGTAGCTTCAGTTCACTTGTCACGGTAATTGCTTCAAAATTTCTGGCCCAGAAGCTAACTGGATTAGGCTAATTGGTTGCCAGATGTTTTGGATTTGGAATTTTACCTGGATTTATCTCGTCTGTAAATACAGGATCCAATTTGAATGGCCCTAATTAGGGCAGAGGACTGCTGATGGCAATCTAAGAAGATAAACAGTCTTTAAAAAGAAAAGCGCCATTCTCATAGCCAGATTTTTATCTTTTCAAATTTGTTTTGCAGGTGATTTCACTACATTTTCACCTGGGCGTTTTGTAAATGCAAGTCTAGAAATTCGTCTGTATGCATTGTGCCTGCAGCTTTCAAGTGTTTAATTAATTACGTTGATATAATTACGTGAAAGCCGCTTAATCCTAAATGAAAGCTTACGATCCGCTCCCTTTTCTGCTGCTGACAGGTTTTAAATCCCAACTTAAGTGCTTTTTAGAGCAGTGCCCTTGTACATATTTCAACTTGGCGAGTCAATAACCTAATCATACTTCCCACGCATATATATATCCCACAGGGATTGGACTATTTCATGCTTGATTAAACCAACGACCAAGCAAAAATACTTATAACTCAATGTCGAAAGTAGTTCTCTGCACGAGCACAATGCCAGCGGCACTGCCAAATGGAAATGGCTGCGATACGGGGGTAGATTCCACCCCATCCTGGCAAAAGATACAGCAGACATTGACTTATTCATACTGCTGCTGTTGCAGTGCAGTTTTAGACCCGGCCAATGACTTCTGTACTTGGTCAGGGAGTGAGCAGTGCAACCGAGTAGACACTCCCCAAAGAAGCAATTGGATTTCTTTGGAAATGCAGCTAAAGAATGCCCACTCCTCTATACCTTTCGCAAAAAAACGGGTGTGATGAGAAAGGAAATCAACAAAGTATATTACTATTCCTTCGAAAATATCTTATATAGGTGTATAAAAGTATGCAACAATATATTGTAAGATTTTAAAATTGCTTCATTTTTTGTTGCATACTTTTAGACACCCTTTAAGATTTTAAAACCTATTGCTTTCTTAGTAATTCCTATTTAATTTATAGATATCTTATTTATTTAAGACATAGCTCTAAAAGTTAACAAACATTTACATAAATACTTAACATTGACAAACTACATAAAATCATGAGAGCATCGTACCATTTTTACGAAAGGTTCCCGTAGATACCTACACATACCAACAATCTGTGCTATAGTACAGTTTAAAGCGGTATCTTTCATCTGAATCTCAACCTCAGCATTCATTCTCGTTAAATGTATTCTTTGTGAGTGGTAGCGGTCAAGCCATGAAGGGGATTCTCATTAAGTGCCACTGAAAGCATCCACAAAGAGACACTGTTTGGGTGGATTGCTGAGGTCGAGCACCAGCCCCTTGGACAGGATAATCGAATCTGTTGTCCAGGTAACCTTTTCGGAGATTGAGTGGAGAGCCTTCCCTATATAAAAAAGGTTAAGTCAATAGGGTCTGCGAATGTGAAGACTCATTGCGCGGGTAATGATGTTTGCCATCCACTTTGATGGACAGCTTCATTCAAACGAATACGTTTATTCTTCCGGCTTAGGCAGCGAATATTGTTTTCCTCAGATAAACGCTGTAATATCGCAGTTTATGAGAAAATTCCAGATCGATTCAGACCAGAATTTATTCACAAACATTGAGCCGCTTTAATGAAGAGCCTCGAGTGGGGAATCGAATTCTTTTCGACTCTTATTCCTGTATCGATTGTCTCTTTGAGTGTGTGGGCATTGGCGATGAGCTGGCCGTATCTGCTGCTGATATGTTGGCCTAATCATTCGACTGGAAATCGCACAAACAAAGGCACGCCTTCACGAATGTTTTTGATGTTGAACGAGTGGGACTTTGACTTGTCGACGGATCGGTGGGGTGGGCGTACACAGACAGAGAACTCGTCAATTGTGTCCTGGTCGTTATCCCTTGAGCTTTGCGACCCTCTTGTCGAGCAAATAAAGTTACTTCGCCATCAGTTGGCCCACATCTAGTTAATTAAGTAGCTATTACAAGCCACAAGCCACATGAAAGCTGCATTTCGAACTAAATAAAAAGCCGCAACACACTCACTATTTCTGCGTAAATTCATTAAAATCATTTTATTACCCCAACTACAATTTATAAGCTGTTGGAATTAATGTTTTTGCGGAATTCTTTGAGTTGTAGGCTTAATAGGAAACGGTAATAAAAAACAAGTGTCATCGACTATCAGATACCCGTTATTTGTCCAAAAGGAGCGCGAGAGAGATGGAGATATGCATGCACACCACACCAACACGCCACCTAGCGTGGCGTTTTTAGTGAATAGTCCGATTTGAATAATTTTTGACATAAGATGGGTATTGTGATCAAGAATATACATACTTTACGGGGCCGGAAACTGCCACCCTTCTTCCTGTTACATCCTTCCCGACAGATCTAATATACCCTTTTACTCTACATGTAACGGATATAAGTATTTAAGGATTTTCCAGCTTGTGGAATTTTACGCGAGCAATTAAAGTGTTTCCATACATAATGCATTTGTGATTAATCCCTCTTTTCATTTATGCAATCATTATTTCCCTCTGAGCTCTTCAATTTATATCGAGTCAGTGAAGTAATTTGGTATTTTATTGTTGCGCTGCATTGTAAATTAGTTATATCACCGCTGGCATAATTTTTATCAGCGCACGGAAGTACACATCAATCAAATACAAAAGAATATAATCAATTCTCTTGAACGGGAAAAATCTGTGAAAATGTGAAGTATTATTACTGGTATGCTGATGATGATTATAATTATTGTTATGGTGATTTACCTATATATTTTGCCCGCGGCCACACTGCGTATGAGTGATGATGTGTGAACGATGGAAATCAATTATGGGATGTATTTACACATGAATAATTTCACTGGGTGGCAGGTGGTATTCATATAACACTTGGACATCCCCTTACATACCAAGACTCCATAAGAATGCAAATTTCTTCTATATTTATATAAACCCACTCCTTAGTAAATTTATTCGTTGACCACTTGGAAGTCCAATCGCCTGTAGCGGGTGCAAAGTTAATTTGCCTTGGCGTTTAATGAGAATTCTGTTGTCAATTCATGCCACCATTTTATTTTCTATGCTTTTGATAAAAATTATGTAAATACTGTTGGGGAACAATTTGTGTCAGCTTTGGCTTCTGCGTCTTTTGCGTTGCCCCTCCCATTCTTTGACTTTTAATACGAAAAGTCAGCAGCGTAATAGAAAATTGTTTGCCTTATAATGAAAGAATAAATCTGCTAACAGCGCATTGGGCACGCGTTGCGTATACGTAATATGAGAAAATAATTGCTGCCGCCACTGGCGACTAAATTGCTTTCAAAGCGAGCCCAAAGGCACACACTCCCTAACATACCCATACAATCGAAAATGATGAGATTGCGAAAAAGTTCGGTCCTTTTTTAAACAGAAGAAAGCCCAGAAAATTATTTCGTTTACAATGGTTTCCCTTGTTCATTGCCCACACCCACAACCCCTGGAAAACCGAAAAAACTGTGCCTTCATGGTCGTGTTTATTGGCCTCTTGTTGACCAAAACATTTCCCTACACATCCTGGAGTCTCGAGTCACAAGCCCCGAATCTCGAGTCTGTCATTGCCATTCCGTTGCTGATGTTTCTCCTTTCGCACTCGCCATAAATCATTATTATCAGGAGCAACATTTTAATGACTTTGGACATTTGCATACCCATACACCTGTTTACAAAGGGGCGTGACTGGGCTGGGTCAGCTCAGCGGGCGAAATTGTAGTTCAAGGACTTAGGAGTAAGCCCATGGCTTAAAGGCCTCAATGATGTCTTCCGAGGAACCACAAATCCCCCGGTGCGCAATTTTCTTTTATTATTTCGGTAAATTTACATTTGTTCCAAATGACTAACAACACACTTTGGGGTTTAATTTGCTTCTTTAAATGCCGGTCTCTTGTTTTGCACTCTTAAAGTTACGGAAATCCTAATAAATTTATGTTTATAACTTCGAAAATTAAAATTAAACTACTGAGTATTTGCCATAATAATTTAAAACTGACAGATTTAAACCAAGCTTATATTTACCAAGCTGATGAAAGGATTTGAGAATGTATTTTTGTTATTTTGGGAATCGACAAATTTCATGTGTGCATGTGCGAATGAAAATTCATTTTCCAATCGAGGATTTTCATCCCCCAACTAAAATCCATCAGTTGTATGAAAACCACAGGGTAAGTGAGTTGTAAGCTCAGAAATACTTTTGCCATCATTCGGCTTCGGATGCTGGGTTGCATTTTCCAAAATTCGAAGAAGACTAAAATTCTAAGTCAGTGATTGTTTGCTGAATTCAATGGAAATGGTACACTGATAAACAAAAAGGTGGTAAATCAAAGGATTCTGTGTTAAACTTAAGTATTTTTTGGAATGGTTTTCATCCACTGGGTTTTTAATTTACTTTAAATAATAAAATATTAACAATTAACATTATAGTTATTTTAAAGACTTAAAAATTTACATTTTTAATGTGAATTTATTGTTCTTAAAGATGTAAAATATCTAAAGTAAATATAACTAACATCAAAACTAATATTATCTATCTTGATTTAAAATTTTAAAATGAAATCACGCCATTTATTACGTTTTGTATTAGACCATATGTTTTTAGTACATTTTTAATTGAATATGGAGATATATATTTTATCTATTCTATTTCTTTATCAGTGTACAGAGGTCTCTGAGTTTAAGCCAAAAATCGTTTAAGTCATATGGTTTGTGGCGATGGCTAATCCAAGGGCATTCAAACTTCGCTTTGGCTGTTGCTCAACTCTTGCTGTTGACCCGCTAAAGCTGTTTTTCATTCTTCTCGGTGACACATGACCCCCCCAGCCTTGGCTTCTCATATGCATAACAAAAATGGCAGCGCCAGCAACAGGGCCAAAACTCAAGCGGCGCTGCCTGTGGGCGGAATATGAAATACCGTTGGGGGACCCAGAGGACCTGACTTTTAATTGTGTGTCGGAAATTATGTTTCACTTTTCCCACCGCCGGCACATCATCATCAACAAGCCTCGACGGGCTTTTGTTACCTCCTGGAACAGTAACCCGAGGCGTGATTCTCCGGCAGTGCAAATTGGAGGGTTCCTGCAAAAACATGGTTCCTGAAAAAGAGTATAATTTCGTATGATTTAATTGTTTGTTTTTTTGTCTAACGTTTTCCAGAAGTAACTCTATACCCAATGTTACACAGCCATACATATTTAATTGGTCGTTTTTGCGAATGCCTTGTTGGCTTTGTAAAGGATTTTGAGCGAAAGAGGTTTCTCGAATGGCCAATTACTACTAACCATAAATTCCAATTATAAGTACCTGTGGTTCGATGGCTTCAATGAACAGCATTACAATATAATAAGTACTTTGGATTTATTTTGAGAAAAAGTCACTTAAGTTTTATAAGTACCAAATAAGGTTAGATGTTATCGGTTTTAAAATAAAAATGCCTTTCTTTATTAAAGACGTTGAGGGGAATATTTATTCAAACTAGCTGTGATCAAGAGAGTTTTATGGTGTGAAATAAAATTAACTTATCAAAATAATCAAGGACTGCCCTGAATTTACATAGAAAAGGCTCTATTTCTATAACAATTTTTATACTTTTTTTTACTTTTTATTAATAATAGTTAATTATCTAATTAATCCTTTTTAATTCTATGTATTTGCAGCTCCATTGACCTTCAACGTATAACTTCGATTTAAAAAACATTTCACCTCTAGCAAACACGAAACAATCGGGTAGAAACAAGATTAAGTAATTTGCCCAGAGCGAGGAAAACTTTTGAACTTGTCCACTTTGCGGTTTGCAATTGCAAACTTTGCGGCCAGTCATCTAATGCCCAACGATTAAAGTGCAATTCGAACTCGATTTAATTGATTTGGCCAAGGAGCATTGGTTCGCGGAGGGGCACTACCAACTGGGAGCGGTTCGTGGGAGGCTGGGGGATTGCTCTGCGGATGCATTTCGTTTGGACAGGGGCCCGACAAAGACAATACGGAGGGTCTACGGAGTGCTTTGGCCCGTTTACGCAACAGAACGGGCCCCTCTCTTCCACAACAACCCACCCCGCCGGCCTCTCCCCTGCCCCTTGCCAGCGCCCACAGCCACGCCCACAACGCCCACATCGCCGACAGAGGCGCCGGCAGGTGCACCAGCTATTGCCAGGACTCGTCGAACCATCATCCGAGTGAAGCGGCAAAGGGAACCGCAGCATCTGCAGGATCGGGCAAGGGTCCTGCCGCCGACGGTAGCCACATCAATGGCCTCGCCCATCATGTAAGTACGCATCCGCTATCCCACAGATATATGCAGTACAAAAGCTCGCTCCCGGCATGCATACTCTACTTAATACACATTCGCCGTCTAGTATCGGGCAGGTAACCACGCTAAAACGGAGCTGCTATTGCTGAAATACTTGTATCTTACACCTGACACCGCAAATCCACTAATAGTGCACCGCAAGCTTGAACAAACCAAAATTGCTGGGTGAAAATAAGTGAATGCTATGATATACAAATAAAAGAAAAGCTTAGAAATAAGTCTTTATAAAGCAGGAAAGAAATATAACTTATCATGCAGTCAAAATTATGTATATGGGGGTGTCACAGAAATCTCTTATGGCGGAATTGGGGGGAAACTTATTGATGCTCACGTACACTACCCCCGAATTTCGCTCGAAGAAATTTATATGACACCCCCGATATCCAAGAAAAAGTACAAGCCGTATACCGACAGTTCCTATGACAACTATATGATAATTTATATATATGATATATTATATCTTAAAAAATTGCTCTACCCCAAAGTAGAAGGGAGTATGATGAAAATATACAAAGCTATAACAAAGAGTATGAATGTGGCAGTATGTGTTTCATACTCTTTGGCTATACTTTGTTTTATGTTTTTTTTTCATTAATTTTTGGTTAGTTTTTATAGCTATATGATATGGTCGTCCAAATAAAAAACAAATTAAATAAATTTTCTATAATCGAAAAAAATACTATGATTCAAAACAGGAAACGTAGAACTTTTTTTTAATAATTTATTCTATGCTTTCTGTGAACTCTATTATATGTAGTTGTCATAAGCAGTATATTCCAACTCATATGTTACCAGCATTATAAAGAATACTTTTGGGAAACTTTTATAGTATTTTTCTTGTACACCTTGACAGTCATTTCATTTCAGGTTTTACCTTTAGGAGTATAACAAATTGCCTGCTGTAGTTTGAAGTTTACTTAAAAGCTTTATGGTATTCATTGGTTCTTTTGTAATTGGATCTGCCATCAACTACCATTTCGGCCAGGTGTTAACAGTTCTCGAAAATGTTCATGGCAGGCCCGTTATTGGTAATTCGATTTGCATTTACTTCACATTATGTGGGCGGCAATTGGTTTGCCCAGGGCCAAGCGAACAGGGTCAGCACGTGAGTGGGCCCCAATAAAAAGGGCATTTTCGAAAACAACGACACCAACTTAATTGCTTAACAACATTTTACCATTAGACTTAATTAAGTCGTCAACTGAAAAGTGCGCTCGTTGGAAATACGTAGATGTGGTGCTGAAAATAGGAACCACCTGCACAATCTGGAACAAAACCAGCATGAAAATTGTGGACTCTTGAGTCGGATGGCACCGACAATATGGTAATGAATTTTAATGAGATTTTCGGTTTGTATTTTAAAGGGATTTCATGCATTGAAGGCACTGCGAAGGTAGCTAGTTAATGAGGATTTCCCTGGCATATGCAGCCACCACATTATTTTGCAAGCTCATGCCATCAAAAGCAAGTGATGTTGGCCCACAGATTGTGGTTGACATCTGCCAAGTTTGGCAAACAAACGGCTTGCCCTGGCCAAAAACAGAGCATTACTGGCCAAAAGCCATGGAAAAAACGTTCATATTCGAGTCGGGCTCTTCGTTCAGATCGCAATTGTTTGAGGTCTGTTGTCATGTGCAAATATTAGACAATTTACCCAGCCATCCTGTTCATCAGCCCGAAACTTTGGTTATTGGAGAGAATCAACGGCCAAGAGGAAGGCATCCCTTTGCCAATTTATAAAGCTCACTTGGCCCAAAAGTCCAAGAGGATTAGGGCAAAAATATTTGGGTCTTCTTTTGTTTTTTGGCCTGCCAATTCAAATTACAGGGTTGAGAGGATTTACTCAGCGGCTTAATTAAACGCAATTATAATAATGTTGACGCTCGTCTGTTGTTACATTTCAATTGTTATTACCGGAGAGCCGGATAACATTTGCACAACTTTAATTTATTGTTGCTGAACGGCAACAGGGGGAAAACCCTTGAAACCTAATGAATATTGAGTGGCTCGAAGGATACAAAGGTGCAATTTAAATGAGTAAACCGCAAGTTTGCTTTGCTTTTCGAGATGCTCTCAATTAGATTAATTACTCCTGATGTCGCAGAAGTTGTTAGAGTGCCATAATCTGCTTTCGACTGCATTTTTATTGTATGTACATAATTTACGAATTGGGGCATGGTATCGCAACCAGCAATCAACCCTGACAACTTGGCATTGAAGTACTACACAGAGAAAATTCAGACATTCTTATGTGAGTCGAAAATGTTCTTAATATTAGAACGACGCTTTTGAAGTTGAAAAGGTTTTCATTTTGCTCGGAACATTTATTTACATTGTATATATCAACATATAAACTATTTGTTCGAGTCACAAGTGTACACTTATCAAAAAGTGGCTAAATAAACTCAATTTACCTTTCTCTCCTCCCCATTTCGATCTTATATTGATACTTACACGGTTTTCAAGAACGAATGTTCTCAATTCAAGAACAATGTACTCCAATATTTTTCTCTGTGTATGTATATACATGCAACTTGTCATCCCAATCATCCTAGCTAGCTGCAAGCTTTTCGCCCAGAAAGATTCGATGTCAAGATGGGGTTTCGGGGTTTAAGGGGGTTTCGGGGCTTAAGGGGTTTAAGGAGTTATGGTAACCCCCCGGCAGAGGAAAACATTCGTCGAGCACTCACTTTGAAGACCGTGTTCTGCTCAGGTGGCTCGTCTGATTGATTTGATTGCCGTCACCTTGGTGGGCTGACGGCCCACGCCCTTTCATATCCAAACATATGTCTACTCTCGTTTGAAGTCCTGACAGCCCATGACAGATGGAGTAGCTTAAATTTTAGATGTGTTCTGCGGTAATCTTCCTGGTTACATTTGAGCTACCCAGCCCCGGGGGTAAATATTCATAATTTTTCATTTCCCCCAGTCCCATTCGTTTCCCATTAAGTTAAACGAGCCCGAATTTGCATACATATATCCTCTGCTGTCTCTGGCTGCTTGGTAGCCATTTTCCTGGGTAAATCGGTTAAAATGCAATTATCGGTGGAAGTTGCAATCCGATGGCACTCCCTTTTTGGCCGGAAATCGAATTGATTTGCTGCATGACCAGAACAGCAACAGAGGGCAGGTGAATCGCACGGAACCCATTCGACGATTTATGGCCATGAATTAAGGCTTATTGAATATGTATAAATGTGTACCGTATAGCCGGTGGACCGGGACTCGCATAATTGACGGCCCATTAAATGGTAATGCAGAAAAATTGATTCCCTTCCTTTTGGAGCGGACTCCTCGCTTTGTCGGAAATTGAATTTGATAAACTTTCTAAGGGCAATCGGAGCGGGAGGAGCTGAAGTTAAGTTTCTAGGCGCCAATTAGTCCTTTTAAAGAGAATGACGATGGGCGGGGTTGGTTGGGTGGTGTGTAAAACTCGGCCAGAAGGAGCTATGTGCCATGCGTCAGCTGGAAAAATAGAAACCGAAAAGTTTGTTTATGCTTAGACTTTTTGGCTGGGAACTGAGAATTGGGACCATATAATACAGCACTCGCTTCGACTGCTGCTGCTGCTGCTGCTGTTGCTGTCATTCAAGTGTTTTAATCAATTCTGATTTAATTTTACGCCCAATTAAGTGTGAAAAGCGTTTGATGTCGAGCACGGGTGCGAGAGCAAATGGCAGGAATGGGGACCCGGGGGGATATATCCCCCACCACCGAGTTTTTCCAACCACTCACGCAAGCGTGAGCATTGAATATGCCATATGTGAAGGGTCGCCCTTGTTAGCCTACCGCTTTCCAGAGTTCCCGAGCTAACTTCGGTTGAGGGTTCCGGACTCGGGGTTCCGGGTTCGGGGCTCGGTGTTCATTTGATTCGCAGCACTCGCAGTAGAATAAAGACATTTTTAGATGTATTTTGGAATAAATGTGTGCCAGCTTGAGCTGAAGACACCCACCCACCACCGCCGCTTGTGTATCCCTGCCGTGGCTTTAGCACTCGCTCATCCTCACCGCTCCTCGCTTTACCTCACCTCCATTGCCAGCTCCCATTTTTCTCAGTGTACCCTCTAACCATGGAACAACTTTCTTCTTATGACAGAGACAAAGTCAGACGAGGCACATAGTTCCGCCAACCATTATCCAATAATCTCTATCAACAGCCACTGCCGAGCCGCTCCATCGGCGCCAACTCCGGGTTAAGTCTGTTGGAGAGCTTAGTCTGCATGACTGCCGATCCCATATCGTTGTGCTTTTGGATTTGTTTGCAGGTAAACCCCATGACTTCAAAACACCTCTAATGCTATCTTTATAAATATATTTTGAAATAATGCTGCCCTTTCATATTTATTGAATACATTTTATAAAATTTAAGTCCGAAATTAAGATTGAACGCATATTTACAAAACTTGGATACATTTTTCGATATTTCATTGGGAACCTTAAAGTATATTCTCTCCTTGTAGTCCTTTAGGTCCCATAACTCTGCCACGAAGACTGTGAATTGTAGCCATAAAAACATGTTCTTGTACATTTATGATACCACAGGTCTCGAAAAGTAATATACGGTTGCCAGGAGGCCTTGACAATTTTTTTCCCAGTCTAAGGGTCGTTTTCTGGAGTCCCTGATTATCTGTCCGAAAAAAATTAAAGACCAGATAAACTTGTCGTAAAAGTAAATCAGTTTTCTCGACTCCTTTAAAGTATCAGAACGAAAATCAATGACAAAGTGCTGTTTGTTAAAAAATTAAGCTGCAAAGCGACAGTACAGGATTTGATTTGATTATTGTATTAGGTTTTGTGTATATTTGAGATTAGGCTTTGTGAAATGAGCTGTCAATTTATCGATCCGAAAAGTACTTAGCAGGGAATCTGAGTCCCTGTCAGAGTTACCTGTCTCATTGACTCACGAGAACACAAAATTTCCTTAGCAGAGACTTTATCTGTCCAAGAATTTAGCCCATAATAAGAAAATTACCAATTGTCATATGCATATATTAACTTTATTTTAGATTTCCATTTATTACTTTTTTAAATCGATTTTTGTACACATAAATTTCGATTTACATGAGCGTAAATTTAGGGTTTTGGAGATTGATGTAAGGCTATACACATTCAATTGCGTGGTGTTTCACTTTTTGCCCTCAATGACTTTTTTCTAGAGGGTTATACATTTGGTTTGTTTGATAGTGTGTGTGCGTGTGCTAACTTGGCTTTTAGAGACGACTGCCATTTTTGACGCGTGTTTCGTAAGCTAATTAAAAATCGTATTCCATTTCAGTTACAACTCCTCACTTTGCTTCTGTCCTTGGGTGAATGTGTGTGTGCGAAAAGGTGTGATTTTGTGAGTGGGGTAGACACTACTACCGACTACACTTGGAAATTTAATCACATGCTTTTCCTCTTTTCACTGAAAACTACTCATCTTTCTACTTTCAACGTGTGTTTTGTGGTTGGATGGTGTGTGGATGAACATGCTGGGATTGCAGTAACTTGGTTAACTAATCTTAACTGATAACTTAGAACTAACTGAGTTGACACTGGCGTTACGTGGGCCGAACGTAACGCCAAAGATCCGTCCGCAGGTCAGCCGCGGTGCTGCTAAATCTCTCCGGAATCTAATTTGGATACTATAACATATTCATTTTTTTGTGGAAATTTTGCAACTTTTAATTTTTTTCTTGTCGAATTTTCTCAAAATGTTGCATTTAATATAGAACTTTTGGAAATTCGATGGGAAGTAATTTGGATAGATTGATAGAGCCGAACATGAAGTGGAACGCGAAACGAATACATTCTTTTTTTTTTTGTAACACCAAACGCTGGCCCTGATCGAAATCCCATTGTCTTGGCCAGCGTTTCAGGCAGTGGGTAGACCTTATAGACCTCTGCTACCCGGCCTGCCTGTACGAAACAACTGTATGCGTATAAAATTGGGGATATCGAGGGATAGTGAGCTTATGACAGGATCTAAAAACGAATTCCTTGGTGGTTGCGTTGCGCCTACGTCGAGCAATCGAAGAGCAATCCAAGGGGGCGAAGGTCGTGCCCTCCGAGGGATGATCTGTTTCCGTTGCTCGCGCCCTTTTTCGAGCTGTCTTTTTTGAATGCAGTTTTACGATTAACATTTTTTTTTTTTTGTTGACCATAGCCTAGATTCGGTTTTCTCATATGATCTTATAATCCCTCTCCACGCCGAGGCCCCGGTTCTAAGTTGTTTTTGGGTGGCCAAAGGTGTTCAGTGTCGACGGTTGAGTCGGTGTCTGTGTGTGTTTTCTGTGATGTCTGTGTGTTAATGGGGTGGACTCGAGTGCTCGGGTGGGTGGTGTGATAGGTGGTAGGTGGGTGGGTAGGTGGTACACACCCATCGCCGGACACATCCCATGTTGCGAGCGGTACTTAGTAGACAATCAGCAGGTTGTTCTCATTGAATCCTGCCGAGTGACCGGCGTTGCGTACAATGAAACAGGATCCGTCGAAGTGCATGCGCTTCTCATTACGACTAGAAGAAAAGTGGGGATAAAGATAAGTCATTAGAAACTGGAACTAGTTATAAACTTCATTTGTTCTTAAGTTAGTTTTATGGAGAAAGATTCGGGCGGAGTTGGTTCTCTCGTTTAAGTTTCCTCACTATTATACTTTGAAAAAAACAAAGAATTTTGCATTGTAACTACGATATTTATAGTTAAATCTAATAGTTATAAAGTATTCCGTAGACTATTTTTTTTAATTCATTATCTTGTAAGTCTTATGTTGAACTTTAATTGTTCTTAGCCCAATTTTTATTGAAAAAGATTTGGGCGCAGGCGGGCTCTGACTATTAACTTCGATATTATGACATTATCTTAAAAATATATCGGATCTTTAATCGGAAACACATTTACCAAGATGCAGGTGGAGGTGGGCTTTCCCTTTCGATTTTGTGACTATTAAACATCGATATCACTGTGGACGACAGACCACGTAGTACTACTACTACTAAATCAGAAAAATTTAGAAAGTGTATTTATTTAGTAGATCGTATAATACGTTTTCGTCACAAAATGATATCGCAACTTTTGTTTGTTGAAGGTGCGATCGTCACTCAATTTTTACCTCGTTAAGGTGTTTTTGTTTGATAATTATTATTCTATATTATCCATTTGGAAAGTAGTAATTTTTCGGTGAAAATGATTAAATTTTTTTTTTTCATTTCGATTTTCCGGAAAATTCTAGTCAATTGTAGTGAACACTTTCTTCGAGTGCATCATTATTGGAAATAAGTACGGAGGCAGTGTCAAACTCACCGGACGAACAAGTGCGAGGTCTTTCCCAGCGAAGCCGTGCAGTGGATGCCGGGGGTGGTCAGGGTGGCCGACCCGTTGCCGGGACTGGTGCGAATCAGGCACTTGTTGTGCTGGCGGGTGACCTTCACCAGGCCGTCGGCCGCCTGCGTGATGCGGAATCCATTGATGTCGTACACCTCGGTACCGTCCTCGGCGCAATTGTAGGTGGAGTTGGCGATCACGTCGTGGGCATCCGACATAAAGGATGGGCCGTGGCGCGAATCGCTGAGGGGTTGAGTGTTAATTAGAACGGGAAGCTGGGGGAATTGATTTCGGCAATCCTTGTGCGGCACTCACTCGTAGAACACCGCCAGTGTGTAGTCCTTGGTCAGGTCTGTGAAGGTGTCGGTGGTGGTGCGCGTGCCAGCTGTGTCCACCAGATAGATGAGGGCACAGGACTCGCTGGTGAAGCTGACGCCCTTGTACCACATTTTGGCATAGCGACTGAAAGGAGGTTAAAGGGTTTTACCTTTTTCGGTTTTAGGGCAACAAGTTTTAAAGCCTCATGCAAAAAACGATGGCCTTCTGAACTTTAACTTGTGATTAAAGTATAAAAAGAAGGTACACAGAAATAAGTAAAATCGGAAAAGCTTCTAATTTCTTGACTACACAAGAATACATTTTAATATTCGCAATGTAAATTTAAAGGACATATTTCGAGATAGCACCCAAAAATACTCTGGGTAAAAGCGAGATAGCTATATTTAAAACTCTAAGAGATATAAAAAGAAAGCCAAATCTATCTAGATAGACATAATATTTATTTAATGACATATCATTATCGTTAATCATTTAATAATAATTATTTTAGCTATATATGACTATAACTGTTCCCGAAACCTTTAATGTAGCTTACTAAGGTCATGATTTTTTCTTGTTTAAGGTAACCAGTGATTTTTAAAAGCGATGAAAATGATATTCTATACAATCTTAATAGGGTCAAGAACAGGCGATCTCTTTCCTAATGGGTTTCCCAATCGAATTTCCCCCAAATAACTTACACAAAGTTATTGGCCTTCATTCCGTCATAGGTGACGATCTCCACCTTGGAGCCGCTCTGCAGGATTCGTCCATTGGGATGGATGAGGGCCGAGTTGCTGCAGTTGCGCGACAGGGCGACGGCCACCATGCTGCGCTGGTTCAGCACGCGCACCGCCTTGTCCAAGGTCATGTCAATGCTAGAAGAGTGTATGGAAATGACTAGGGGTTACACTTTTCCCATCTGTAGAGCAACTCAACTAACCGAACGCCCTCGCGCAGGCGCAGCTGAATGGTGCCGTTGGTCATGGCAATTGGTCCAGAGCCGGGACACGGCGGCGGTGTGTTGTTGTCGAACTCAAAGTTCCTCGAACTGACGCGACCCAGGGCATAAGGTGGTGGTGGCATCGGGGAAGGGAACTGTTGAGTGTGGTGCGCCTGAGGCTGGGGATACGGAATATATATACCTTAGTTGTCGTTTACTTAGAATGATATAGGGTCACTACTTCCTTACCAGGCAGTAGGCTCCCTCGGTCTCAAAGCCATAGCCAGAGTTGAAGCGCCCCGTGAGGCTCTTGCCGCTGCGCGTGATGTTCGCGGCATCCATCTCCAATCCCATGGCCTCGAAGCCAGCGGTTACCTGCGGCATGGCGCCAAATGCCGAATGCGGGGCGGCATGGACGCCCAGGTGCATAAAGGGGCGGGCACTGCTGCTCGTCTGGCTGGAGCACTCCTTGGCCAGGATGTTGGTGTTGGTGCCCACGCTGGCGCTGTGGCCCAGGCTGCTGCTGCTGCTGCCGCGCTCCAGGCCGCGATCGAATCCGCGCTTCACGCCACTAACACTCCCGGCACTCAGCGACAAGCTGCTCAAGCGAGGACCCAAAGCGCTGCTCATCGAGGACACAAGGCGCATGGTGGCTTGCTGGGGATGGGCATGGATAAGTACGATGTCAGGATAAACGATATCAGGAGGATGAAGTGCAGTGTTAAGCTCTTCAGTTTGTGCTTAATATCAGCAAAAGGTGGTTTTTTATATTCAAGTACCATCTACATCTACCTATTATCACATAATCATTGTTATCTTTTAATCTGAATTAATTAATATGTACTTAAATTTATAAATATGTATGTATACATATTTATGAATGATATAGTTCTATAACAGCGGTCCGCAGCTTCCCTTTAAGCGGGCACAGGGAAGAGCTCTGCTTTTTCTTCGCCGCCACACAAACAGTGTAGAACAGTCGACATTTGATAAGTGGCCTCGCGTGAAAATTACTCAAACAAATTAAAAAGAGATAGTCGGAGTATTGGGTGCCGACTGCTGATTAATTACATTGGGGTATTTTAAAATATACATTAAAAAAAAAATGCTATCTTACATACGCATTTTTACAGGCTTGTCTAAGCATAATATGTGGCCTATCTAAATGGGCTTATACAAGCATTTTTCGCCAAATTTGCAGAAAGTCTTCATAAATGGGATATATAATTTAATGATTTTGATATATACACATGATATATGTAAACATGTTTGAAGTTTCGACCATTTTGTGATATCTCGAATTGAAAAAGTGTTAAAAAGCCATTGCATGCACCCACAAAAGATTGTTTTTGGGCTATACCCATAGTCACTGTACTGTCAGTTCTTAGATGTCAAAAAAACACTTAAGAACTTTTAAAAAAATACAGTCTGCGTAAAATGCGGTTAAATACACAAAACATAAATCACTCTTAACTGTTTTTGCTGATCAGATAACCGACAATGATAGCCACACTCTTAAGTGTTTAAAAGTGACAGGCGAAGCCCTAAAGATTGTCATCTGTGAAAGTGCCTGGCAATCCTGAAGTGAAAATTGGTTTTTGGGGCAATGGCAACCCTACTCACCGGCGATGGATTGTTGTTGGTGAAGACGGAGCGCTGGCGCACGCCATTTGGAGCCTTGGTGGGCGAGCGAAGGATGTTGTTGATCTTGTCGTTCAGCTGGGCACGGGACAGGAAGTCCTCGGCATTGAAGATGCCCACGCGGGCGCTCTTGGGGGTGGTCAAGGGGGTGGGGGACAAGAGGGCCGCCTCCTGGAGCTTGGGCTCATCGCAGCCCGAGTGGGAGCACTGCACCTCCTTGGTGGAGCTCTTGGGCGAAAGGGTGTCCTTCGCGTCGGTAACCATGTTTTTTTTAGCTTTGGCCTGGACTTTGGCTTATGGGTGGTTTGTTCAAACGAGAGTGTGCGGTGGTGTCGGGGGTGCTACACTATGTGTTCTTTTGTGGACCTGGGCCTGGACTTTGGTATCTGGATCTAAACGAGAACGGCACACGCGCGTGCTGGCTGGCGAAAATCAAGTACTTTGCTCGACACGGAACACAACGACTCAATGAGAGGAATTTAATTTTTATTTTTTATTACTTTTCAAGAGCTCTGCTCGCTGCGACAATTTTCGAAAGAATGACTGGCCCCGTCTGCCGTTTGAAGGTTCTGACAGCAGGTCGCCTACCCAGTTTTCGATAGGGTGAAAGTGCGTTGGCATCGAGTACTTTCCCTTTCGTTTGGGTTAGTGTGGTAAAACGAAAACGCCATGTGAAAGTTCAACGAATATCCGATTAGTGCTGCATACTTTTAGACGGCAAAAAGTTGATTGAATTCGAAGTAACGCATTTAGGGAAGGACGGCAGTGTTGAATGCATTCTGGACAGCATCCGGCGATGGGCTTTTAGTGCCCGGAAAACGAAGTTTGCCTACATAAAAGTCGGGCCGGCGGCCAACTTAATTGAATTGAGAAATAGTCTTGAACAGACAGAAGCGTTTCTGGGCAATTTATTGCAGCTCTTTTTTTTATAGTTACTACCCAGCTGTAAGCAGCTAAAAACGGCTTAGGCTTTAAGACTTATTGGTAAATTGCATTTACTGAGGAGCAAGCTGAAAGAAAGAAATTGCAACTTACCTTATTGAACTGGTTCAATGTCGGAATGGCGATGAAAAATAAGAGTAGGAAACTTTTGAAGAGCTGTTGGCAAATGTAAAAGTTATGTTCGAACGTGAGCATCTGCCTTGCCTCTAAAAACAAAAAAACTTGAGTTGGACCGGTATCAGTTGATTCAATTTGGATGTAGGGAGCCTTCTCATGAAATATTTAAAAGAATATTTAATTTGAGATCTCTAAGAGTTTTCTTGATAGTCCTTAAAAAAGTCTAACAGCTGAATTGTAATTCCTATTTATTACTCCCTTTTCGAGTGTCATATTTCATAGTGCCTGATATATATATGGTCTTAATTCATTTCCAGTGAAACAGCCAAGGTCCCTCTTTTTTTATTTATTAATTGATGACCCATTCAATCAATATCGAAGTTTGTTTTTACTGCTCTGGGTGAAATATATCATCTGTTTTTCGCATTCTATTTATCTGCCTGAATGTTGACATATTAGCCACAATTTTGGCAAGCCACCAAGGTCGTTTAAGTTTGGTTTTAGCTTGTTGTTTCTACTTTCTGTGGGTTCACTAACTCACCTTCGGTGCGAAAGGACCCTGAACTTCCAAATCAATTGTGCTTTGCTCCGACTGTCAACTCTTTCCGTTCCCATGATTGATTTTGGATCTTGATTTTTTCGCGGGGAATAGTTTGGCTAATGAGCGCATTGACTCCTTGCATTTGGCCATCGGCCCACGCAGGTCTAAATTTTCACTTTCGCCAACGTTTCTATTTAAAAAGAGGCGTTTAGCCAACCGGTTGACATCTTTGAATATTATTTTTGGCACTGTCGGGTCATTAAAATGCTGCCACTGCAGCTGCATTTCCTCCCACGCATCGCATTGACTCAGTTTTGAGCACCGAGCGGCGACTGAAAGTGAAAATGGCAAGTGAAAAAAGAACAAGTTTAATGTATTTATAGCAAGAATGCAATCGCATATGCACTCAATGAAATACGGAAACTCATTTGTAAAAAGCGCCCATGTCTCCCCCGTTGTTTTTCCGTTGTCACTTTCGCCAGCCGCAGGCGAACAAATTGGTTAACCTCCTTTTTCAGTATTTATTATTCGGATTGTGGAAATTTTCGCCAAAATGCAAATGCAGCTGAATTTTCGGTTTTATGTGGGCGCTGCTGGTAGAATAGTTAGCTGAGGTTGGCTTTTAGCTATAATTGCGGTCGCTTTATTGGCTGGCAAACATATTTGCCAAGTTTTAATTAGCTCTAAAGATATAAAAACTGAATATATAACATAAGAGAAATAAATTCGTTGCTAATAAAAATGTGGAAAACTATTTTCGTTGTCTGCAGTCTGAGATTCTACCCAGTCAGTGAACTTTGGCGCAGACAAAGATGATAAAATCCATATTTATAGATATGGTGCATATAGAAAATGCATAGGACTCGGCCTGTGTTGCAATCTTTGACGTCATCGTTGTGGTATAGTGACCACTCAGATTGATGAGAAACTTATGGCATAATTGAAATGGCTTTTAAAATCCATTTGCTCCACGCCTCCTTCCTTATTAAATCCTTAGCAATTTTCATTAAAAACAATTAGCGCCAACGACGCCACTTGCCTTTGTCGACACACAACCAGGAGTTTTCCCCCAGGGGGGGGTAGGGGGGATGGAAATTAATTGATTGTCAAGATGAGGCAACGGCAACCGAGCTGTGTAAACAAATAAATGTGTCTGGTCATTCAGCGGGAGATCTTTGTTGTCGCCCCTAGATGATAATGCCGTCCGCTGTCAGCTATGGAATTACACACTCCCCCACTCGTCCAGCCACTATACCATATAACCCATCCATATATCCAGATATTCCGAAACCGATGTGTGCACATTAACGGATCTTGGCCGATTGGCACGCGACGCTAAAAGCCTTTCGGCTTGGCTTCCATCAATATTTTGGCATTCCAGGCATTTCCCCGTCGAATTCCTTGGCGACTCTTCTGTGTTTACACAATCCCCTTGGCAGGGCTCAAGAGTAAATCCCGACCCCCCGGGTGATTCACGGGGATTTCCTGGAGCCACTAAGAGCCACCTACGCGTGCCTAAAAAATTATATAAAAACAGATTGTAGGGTTGGCCAAATTGGTCTGTTCTAAAAGTCTGCCGACTGCCGCCGTTTGACGTCATCGCCTCTTCGGCACTTGCCAAAAAATCATCTCGTTTGGTATATATACCATATACTATGGTCCATCAAAAGGTGTGCTAGGCATTTTTTGTTTTGTTCACTTTTTGGCTGGGCTGGTTAGACTTTCGCAAGATTTAATGTGTGCTGGCGCTTTGCCCGCGATGTCGGTCCGCATTTCACGCTTCATTGGCGGGCAGAAGTGACGTTGTCGCGTCTGCTTTGATTTTGATAAAATAGGCCAAAGTGTTCATCAATAATCATTTCTGTAAAGATCGGTGAGCGAAGCAATTATTTTTACAACATTAACGAACAGCTCGCCAGCGGTCGCCGAAGATAAGTTGGCCCAGGCAAAGCAATCAATATTTTTTTTGGGGCATCCTTCAGAAATCAACACTTTCAACGTGTGGGCGGTTAAATGACATCCATTTTGTTCTAGTTTTTAAGAAACATAATGCTAACAAGTTCTGGGAAATAAGCCAAGCACGTGAGTCTTACAACACCTTTTAATTTGAAGGTTAGAGTACTAGCTATCGCTTCAATGCAGTATAATTTTTTGGAATTTGTACCTAAAAATACTAAATATTTGTAGATTAGGTACCGACTTTTTAAGTTCAAGTATTTCCTAGAGATATTTGAGATCTTCAAAAGTCTATTACACATTTATTTACTCTAGGCACACTTTACTTTCTATATACCCATAAAATTAATAATTTAATTTTAATATCTTGACTCAAACTTCCATTTGTCAAAAAAAGCTCCACAATGTTGCGCAACCTCCAAAATATTCCTCATATTTTATTCATTGGTAGCCCAGAACGAAAACAACTGTAGAAATTGTACACAAAAAAATTTCGCGAAAAGCCAAGAAGATGCAGACGTGCCTCTTGGCAGCTACCACGCCCACTTTCCCAAAAGTGTTCCAATTTCCCAGGTTCATTCGGGGCCCACCTCTCTCCAAGATTCCCGAGAAGGCATAAATCAAGTGACTTTCACTTCTGGCTGTTCCGCCTTCGCCTGTTTTATCTTTTTTTTGTGTTGTTTTTGGCGAATATTAATTTTTTTTGCATCAGTATTATTATTACGGGGAATATTGTCAAAATGAATTTTATAACACATGCACACTTTTATTTGATGAGGCATACCTATAGAGGCGAATAAGTATCGGTGATTACTTGTCACGATCGAGTGTTCTCGCTTTTTCCTTCCTTTTTTTGGGTGGAATAAACTGTCGGTTTTATGGGACAATATCCCCCGCATTGGAGACAAGGTGCCCAGAGACAATTACAAATGCATTGGCAATTGCAGACAAGGGTTGCATAGTTTCCGGCACGCATTTCGCTCGCTTTGTGCCATTATTTTATATCCAATTCCCGGGGAGGGAAACGAGTCGGCCAGACTCGCTGTCCAGACGGGAAAGTTCAACGCACCGATGGAATCATCATCATCGGGCTGCAGACGGGGACCCAGAGCCATTGTTGAATGGCAATTGGCCATAACCAGACCAAGGAATCACAATCGTACTGAACTATTTGCAATTCCCCAGCCCCAAAGCAGACCGACCCCCCGAAGAACATCAAGCGCAGACAACCCGCTGACTCAGAAATGTGGCCCCATCCCCCCGGGAACTGTCAACATTTTGCGGCGTCCCCATTTCGTGGCGAATGAATTTACAATTCCTGCAGTGAGCACACCTTTTTTACAATGTACACATAGAGAAATTAAACACACATTCTTTCAGCTTCATAAGCATAGTTCTAAAAGTGTTGGGAGGTAAATAAGTAAATCTTCAAATCCAATACATTTTTTATTCAGCTTAAACAGCTTAATTCTGAAAGTGTTGGGGTCACCAGAAAAACATTTTTAGCACTCGGGAGGTACGTTTGCAAATTTTCAGCTTAGGATTGGTTTCTCTATTTTAAATATACTAACTTCGTTCAAATAATATCAAGATTGGTTTTAGTATTTCTCTTTCTAAACCAAATTCGAAAAGGTTTGGGGTCACCAAAAAAATATTTCTATTAAAATGTGTATGTATTCAATTTGTTTTTTTTTTCGATATACAAGTAGAAAAATGTTTCTAACATAATATTACTATTACGAATTGTAAAAACAAGACATTGGATCTCTATAAAAATAAAATATGTTTGAAATAAAGTTCAAGAGTAAATTACATAACTTTTTATTTGACTTTATTTTTTTCTCTATGTGCAAAAGGAAAACGTGAAATTTCCCAGATCTCCGTGGGGTCTGGATAACTGCAAATAAGAACGAGGAAAAGTGAACCGCAACGGCTGCCCATTTCGAGAGTCCCCATTGTTTATGGTCCGCTGCGGTGGCCACTGTCAAGTGAGCATCTGAAGCACCGACCATTTTCGACACCCACATTTCACCGCGATGCGAGCACCTCAAACACTGGAGCAGGAATGCTTTCAACTTATTTCACGGCGCTGTCTTGTTATTGGGATCAAGTCAATATTTGTCGAGTAAAAATTACTTCCTGTGGAATTTTTTAAGTACCCTCATTTTCTTTGGTCGGCTGGCCACCTTTATGTTTGCATTCCTCCTGCTGTCTTAATTTAAAAATGAAAACACAATTGTTTGTACAACTTCACGTGATTGAAAATGTTTTAATTAGGGAATGCTCCAAGTTTTTGGGGCCCAGGAATTTGTCATCTTTTAATGAAAAAAGTTTATTTATCTTTCATGTTTTAAGAATTGGTTGCATGGGTGTTTATTTAATAAACATTTTGGTTTTACTTTATTCATATACTTGCTTCATATAATTTATAAACATTTTGATGGGGCAAACTTTCTTGAAAGTGGTGCTTCTCTTACATATTAGATGAAGTTTCGTCTTTTTTGCTTGTATTTCACTTTGGGGATTTTTTTTTATATTTTTCTCAAAGATGATAAGTGTAACAAGAATTTACTTAAGATTGCTAGGTTTATGTGATAAAGGTTAAATATCATCATATCATCAATATTAGTTTAAAAATCGACTTTTAAATATTGAAAGTATTTAAAACGATCTCTTGGTTGCTAGAGTATGAGAATATACCATTTCCAAGAATGAAAAATTGACATTTTAATATAACAACCTATAACACACCATTTTCATTTTCCAGAACATATCATCAATATTAGTTTAAAAATCGACTTTTAAATATTGAAAGTATTTAAAACGATCTCTTGGTTGCTAGAGTATGAGAATATACCATTTCCAAGAATGAAAAATTTACATTTTAATATAACAACCTATAACACACCATTTTCATTTTCCAGAACTTACAAATGAAAATAAAATACGTTTTTTATTGTTAAAAATTTTTTAATCAAACTTTTGGTTGGTAGAACAGGGGAACACTCCATTTCCATTTCCCCGAATTTCCGACCTGCGGTTCCATTTTATTATTGTCACCGTCAAACTTTTGTAATATCAAAATTGCATTATTTTGTTGGGTTCTTTAGTGGAACATGTGTATGAAAGCCGTGTCCTGTCCAATTTTCCAGGGGACATGTGCGCCGATCTGCCATTTTGGGATTGAGTTTCGATTTTTTACGTCTGACCGGAATGAAGTTGAACAGGAAACGCGGAGGGGGCGGCCCGGAGCACTTGTCATGTCAGTGGGGGCGGTAAACTGGGCCGTTGTCCTTGTTGTTGCCCCCGTTGTTTGCCTGTTTGTTTGTTTGTTGTTTGCTCTGTCGTCGTCGTGTTGGTATTGGCCAAAAGTGCCGGCTCCATCGCCGAGAGCGTGTCGAACGTTACATGTGGCAACTTTAATGCGCGAAGCTCGGCAAACACAAATTCAAATGTGTACACATAAAGTCAAGGACTCGCAAAGTTATCAGATTTATACGCTGCAACTCGAATGAGGCAAAGCAAACAGTAGAGCTGATTGCTTATCCAATTTATATCAGAATCGGGAGGCTGTGAGACACATCTCTAACTGGCCTGCATTTTTGGCTCAACCTTCGGGCGGCGAATTACATTTGCTCCGAGCAATTTGCACTTGAGTTTTTCATGTTTCATTGCGTAAAGATGTCAGCGTATCCATTAGATACACGCAATTAGCGTCCCCATAGAGTGCCATTAGCTGGAATTCATAGTCGCTCTTGAGCGCGTGGACATGCCGGAAGTGTCGGCGACCTTTGATCCAATGATGTTGGCCTAAAAGCCTGGCGGTCGCTGCAATTACGTGTGTGGTTTGCATGGCGAACTTTACGTATCCTGCATCCTCGATCAGAGACACGCAAAGGATTGTCAACGCCTGCAACTACGTTCAAACCGCAGCAATTAGCTAGTGTGCCCCGGCTTAATAGCCATGTAATTTGGTATCGGTAGGGCTTTTCGTTTGAAAGTTATCCGGCAGTAACCTTTGACTATATCATAAAAGGGTTTAATTAGGGCGGTTTGATGTTGGAACTATATAAAAAGAAGTCCACTTAGGGAGTTACACCAAGAGAAAAAGGGAAGTAGGTGTAATTACACAATATTTTAAAACTTTCAGTTCTACTTATAACGAAATTCGGACTCTTGTTTGCATTACTAAGTAAGTACGTTTACTATTTTCTAAATTTGGAATCACCTTATATACATTTTATAAAAACATATTCCAAGCATTCATATGTTTCAAAAGTATGAATATAATATCCTTTACTATTACTGTGCTTATGCTATACTGTAAGAAAATTATTTTATTAATTGAGCAAAATCGTGTGTGCATAAACACCGTTTAATGAACTCGATAATACACGAAAGTTGACTATGAACTTAGCCTTAAAGCATTCAATTCTAAGGCACAGCCCACTCAATTCTATAGAGCTCTATATAATTTTTAATAAAATAGGACACCTCTGCTGATATTCAAAATTGCATGAAATTCATAGCATAAACGTACTATATGCCTCTTTTCTAAGTGTGTATAATAGGGATTTATTGCTCCCTTACCATCTGTTTTCAGGATTTTTTTTTATTCCCCCCCTGCAAAGTGCTCAATATGGCACGGTATTCCAAGCTATCATATTCTAATACCATTTTTATTTGCCTAAGCTAATTGCCAAAGTGCCGGGATAAGAAAAACGAAGAGTGACCAGGGAGTAAGAGACATCCCTTGGCCATTATTTTTTCCTGGAACTATGGCATTATGGATGCCACTGCCCCCAGCTCCATTGGTTGAGTTCTTAACCCGACCATTGTGTCCATTGCAGCGGTTCTGCTGGCAGGATGTGTAGTAAGTGCGAAATGTTTCATCTGGCCTGTTTCCGTACAGCATCTGCAGTATAAAATACAATAAAGTTCTAATCTGTTTATTTTCATAAAAGCCAATCAAAATATGATATGAATTTCTAATATCTATGCATATTTATGGTTTGAAATATACATTTTTATTATATGAAAAGCAAATATAACATGATTTTCTATGTAAATATTACTGGTTTCACTTACCACCGGCTCGTCCTGGCAGTCGCGCAGGAAGGACATTACCTTGCTCGAGTTGCGCTGAAATGGGAATGGAAATGGGAATCCACATTACAAATATCTGTGTGACTGATTAATGACACTCGCACTCGCCTCCCCGCCACCAATCATCACACTTGGCCACGAGGGCTTATTTGCATTTCGCATATCGTATCTGCGAATCTGCGAATCGAATTTGCATTTGCCCTCGTTTCAGCGGGCAAAGTAATTAATGCCCCGAGTCCCAAGTTCCCAAAAGGGGGGATTGCAGTTGGGGCTGCTCTGAAGCGGCACCGAAGCAATCTATGACCCCAAAGCTAATGCGTAAACAAAGTTCACACTAGGGACACACGGAGTGGATGTATAGGGATATGGATAGAGAGTTGGACAAAGTTTTAATTGCATTGCAGTTCGCTGGCAAATGGCAATGCGAAATGCGACTAACATCTAACATAAGTTTCGGAGCACGACTTCTTTGATCCACCGAAATTCAATCAGCGAATTCGGCCCGTCTAATGAGGCACTTGCAAATTTCGAAACCTCATCTGGTTATATAAGAACCGAAAGCGGAATGGGGGCTTTAAAGTAGGCGACAAAGTTAACTTTGTGGGGGTGTAAGCTGGCCTAAGCATTCCATGGGATTGGGTTTGGCATCCCGCCTATGTGGAGTCGATGGGTGTCCTCCCCCCAAATACTATGTGTGCTCTTTACACGCCCTTCTGGCTTTCCATTAAATTATGGTAATGGATTTTTTATGCACTCGGTTCTTGTGCTTATTTTACGCCCGCTTTCCCTTTCGTTTCCCGGCTCTTTTGATTTGAGCCGCTTACTGGTGAAAATTAAAGCCAGACGAGCTGCGTCAATACTGTGGAAATAATCAAGGAGTGGAGCTTCATCAAGCGTCTGCACTTGATTGCTACGCAGAAAGAAGACTTAACCCTCTGAGAATAATTCTCTTTTGTTTGAAATCAAGAAGAATCAAGGGCTTAACGAAATGTCTAGTCGTCAGTTATTTAAATTTTTAGAAATTGTTAGTCAAAATCGATGAGAAATAATTAAAATGTAACTGCGGGTTTCACTGTATTTTGGGTAGATCCTAATATAAGTGCTAAAATACTATCGATGAAATATAAAAAGGAAACGTTTTTATATGGCATTTCAAATAAGGAACGGAACAATTTTATATAACTGAAAATATCTACACCTAATACAAGACTAAAGCATAAACTACCTAAAATTTGGTTAATCATTTCCCAATAACACAGTATAAAATTGAAATTTTAAGCCATATATGACCTGAAAAGTCCAACATTTTTCTGGGTGTGCGAATTGGAAAGTTTTTTTCAGCTTCAACGCTCACATTACTCATACGCCGCGAGGGCCGACAGAAAGTGCAGCTCAGGATTCAATTAGTCGGAGTACAGAGCTGGCACGATTTAATGGTTCCTCGCATTTTTTATTTGTTAGCCTGTCCTTTACGTGAGAGTCGCTAATTTTCTGAAAGGGGCAAAACTTTAGCTGTAGCAACATTTAGCCGAACAAAGTTGGACGATGCATAAAATCAGGCATTCCATGTGTTACTTTGTTGCCGCAACAGCTGCGCTGCGGCAGCTCGAAATTGGGAGTGTGTCTGCAGATGGCTGCCGGCGTACGTGAAGAGTTAAACGCTCCGCAATTCTCGTCCGCCGACGCCCAGGAACATTTGCGGCACGTTCGACGGCGTTTTATGACCAGGGAGAAGTTTTTCCGGCTTCCACTATATTTCCACACACATTGATGGGCGGAAAGTGTATGTACTTTTGTACTCTTTTCCCAGCCGAGTAGGCAGAACTTTTTGCATCTCTAATCTTAAAACATCGAAATATTTACATTTTTAGAATTTCAAATGTTAGAATTAATGTCATAGTATCATTTTTATGATATGCTAATACCAAAAAAACACATCATACAATTTTTATGATCCTAATATTATGTGAGCAGAGCAAAGTGTTAAGGAATATAATATGAAATAAATTATATGATGTCATCAGGAACATATACATTTACATTTACATTTTTTGAATCTCTAATCTTAAATCATCGAAATATTTAAATTTTAAGCACTTCAAACCTTAGAATTAATTGAATGGTGTCTTTTTAAGATATGTTACCAAAAGAGCATCAGATAAAAAAGTATTTAGGCATAAGATATGGAACATATTATATGATGTCATCAGGAACATAAGCTTTCCCTATAGGGAAAAATAGCACACACTTACCAGCAGTTCCTGGCGCATCGTCACACAGTACTTCTTGGTGCAGTTGATCGCACGCACTGCACTGGCGTTGTTCAAGCAGGAGGTATCACTGTACCCATCCAAATAGCTGCATGCATAGCAATCGAGTGCTGTAAAGTGTACGATATATAAAAGAGGATTGAACGAGGTCATGACGTTGCCTTTCGTTTTCGTTTCGTTGTTTTCGAATTCAAATTTAATTTTGATGATCATCGTAATGATCGTGTTGTCGCTGTGCTTTTCTTAGAATTTATTAATAGCCACCCCCCAGCAGTGGATGCAATAACAACAAACATTAGCATCTATAAAAACACAATAATTAATTGAATTTAAGTGAGAATTTTGGCAGCAGACTTTCTGTCTATTTGCCAACTGGCACGACAACGTCCTCGACATGTATCGCCGGCTATATCTATCCGAATGCGTATACGCGGAGCACATTCTAAATTTGAATCAGCCTTTTGTGTAATAACAATGACGTCAATGGCCCCACTAGTGGCCACTGCTTCAGACCGAGATGTGTAAACGGATTGATGACACGAGACTTTTGGGCCGACCCTCGACAATGGTACATACCCGTCAAAAGAAACGGCATTGAGATGGTGGGGATCGTAGTCCCTAGCTCTTACCACGAACACGGTTCTATTTCTGTTGTGATTTTGCATTATGAGTTCTGCATAAAAGTGTAACCGCGGGGATCGTTCTTGGCACGCTTCGATACGGTTCGCGGTATTCAAAAGATAGAACATTGTATCATCTCGAGTAGAACAGTCACAATGGGCTCAAATCTGCGAAAAATTCTAATTATTTTATAGGATATTTGCTCTAAATATATGGCATCGATGGGAATTTAACGATTACTCATTATGTAAAAATAACAACTACAATGCAGACGATTCAGCAATATTTGCTGAAAATATTGAAACTATCTGATTTTGATGTAAAATTAAATTCAGAGTACTGTAGAAATTATGCGATTAGTCATATAATTAAATTTAATGATTATAATGCAAGCATATTGATATATATCTGAGAGATCTGTTCTTTAAAATCACTGTGTTCAATAGTGTAGTATAAATTGAATAATTATTCTTATTTTAAACCATATTGTTATAATCACATATATAAATATTTCATATTAGAAGGCATATAGGGTTCTCCTCAAACATGACAGAAGTCCTTTGTAATTTCCATAAGTGTAAACTTCAATTCTAAATATAACCATTGAGCTTGAGTGCCCTCAGTTCCCATTCCACTGTGCCTGGAAGAACTCGCAGTTGGGAACTCGCAGGTCTTTGAATAATGATTTGTATCATCTTTTGTGAGGCAATCAATAAATTTGAACGCGGTCACAGGCGAGTGACGTCGACAGCTGAACTCGACAAAAACATTACGAAGTGAACCGAACCGAATTGTAAGAATAGAACGGAAGGCACAGTTCTGTGAATTCAAATGGGTATCCATGTCCGTGTCGAGAAAAATGAGGGAAATGAGTGCCAAGAACATTTCAAATTCACCTGATTTTTCTCGCTAATTTTCCGCTGAGTTATGAGACGTAGAATGGCAATTTCGCAATAAAACAGCTAATTAAGTTAAACGGAAAACGATCCGCTAAGCGAGCACTCAGTGCCACTCAGTGGGTAAGGTTAGGATTTGGTGTAGGTGGGTGTTTGGATGATTGAAGAACCCCTTTAGGAATATACCATTCGAGAGGGTTGCTGACATTAAGGCGACACAGAGTCCTGTGAAGAGTACGGATTTTGACAGTCCGAGCGGCGAATTCATGGCTCTGACTTCTATTGAGATTCAGGCTCTGACAGCTGTAGACGCGAATCCGAATCCGGAATTTGAATTCCGGAATTGTTGGCTTCGACGGCTGGCACTTGACTGACTCGTCGAGTGGAGTTCGATAGTCGTACGCGGCGATTGATGTTTGACACATGGCAAACAATGAGCGATACAAGTACCTACAAATATACCCCTTCTTATCAAAGGCAAACACGGAATGCGTCTTTATTTGAGCTGTAATTAATGGAAACCATTTCACTATTTCCTTGTTTTCCAGCCCGACCGCTATGTCCCCGGCTCCCCCATCTTCCGCGACACCAGCAGCCCAACGCCCCACCCCGCCCTCGCGGGGCCTATAACATCACCGCCCACCTCAGCCTCCTCCGCCTCCGCTTCCGCCTCCGCCTCCTCCTCGCCGTCCCCCTCCGCCACCGTCGCCAGCAGCACCGCCAGCAACAGCACCACCGCACCAGGAGCACCAACAGGATCAGCAACGTCCAGGAGCCGAGGAGTCAGAGGTGGGTACAGGTTTAATTAATATAATACTTCACATTTACATGGAAACCACGTAATTGAGTTTTAAAACTGCCGTTTTTTAGTAGAATATTGAAAAAAGTTTTGATATTACCTAGTTCCTATGTTTCTTATTGCAATAAGTTAAGATAAGACTTATAAGATAAGATGAGACGCTCTTTAGGAAAACTTGAAGAATATATATAGGTTTAAGGGGCCTTTCGCAGCACATAAAATGGTTTTCGTTTCTTATAAATATTTACAATAGAGTTAAATGGTATTAAATTTTTTATTTGGATTTCAGTTGCTCTAATCTACAAGATCTTTTGGCAGTAGTTTAAATTTATGTTGAATATAATTTATGTTTTAAAACCCCTATATCATACAAAAAGTATAAGTATTATTCGAGCAAAATTAGGAATATATTTTTTTTTTCAACATGGAAGACCTGAAAGAAAACACAAAAAAAAAATATTACACGTTATTACCATAATACATTTTATAATATTCTGTGATTTTGAAATTATTTTTCAAATGTTTCCTAGAAAATGAATTTTTTCAATTCCCAAAAACATTTCCTCTAGCTGAAACCCATTTTTTTCTGTGTGTAGGATAAGATTTGTGGTCTGATGGCTGATAGTTGACACAGTTTTTGCGACATTTGTGTAAATAATGTACAATGGAAACATGCAAATGGCCCTGCCCGTATAATTTCCGGCCCTGTCAAACTTTGCGCGAATTCTGGGCCAAAGTCTTCGTCGGAGTCGACCTCTTTTTGCGCCTCGAGTTCCCTGACCTCCGCCGATCCGAGTGTCGCCCCTCGAATGGACTTAGCTGGGGGGGGGGATGGCGACCTTATAGGGAATCTGGTTGAGTGCGATTGGATAAACAACCACAATTAGAAGGGGGAGCGGAAGGGTAGACAGACCGAAGACCGGGATATTCTGTCGTCCGGTCCGCACAATTAATTGTGGAATGGAATTCGATTATTTGATGATTATTATCTCAGCGCCGTTTGATTGTGTGCTTTGTTTTCCCACGAAAAGTTCGCCCTGCTTACGTGCGAAAATCTCTCGCCCTTTCCGCATTTTGCGGCCAGGGAAAGTCCCCGGGGACACGCCATTCTCCACTGGGGATCGTAGACCAGTTACCCCCTGTTCGGGGTTGAGTCACCTAATGGCGCAACATGTGAGCCACCGGCGAATGAGGTGCCCGTGTCACGCTAGAGTCCATCGATTTTATTTGTTGATTTAGGATACAACAGCGACTGTTGGAGGGGGCGGAAGCTCACAGTTCGGTTGGAAATCATACATATTCAACCAGTATTCCAAGAATTTTTGTATAAGCCTTTTTTTAACGCATTTTTATTCTCATTCACTGAATTCTTGGAATTATGTTTCAATTAAAATGGGGTATAATTGCAATTGTAACTCAGTTTACCGAAGGGAAAAATGTAATTAAATAAATGACAGAGCAATACAGTTCTTAGTACTAAGGGGTTTACATAATTCCGGGTACTCAAAGACTTTACAAAAGTAAACCAGTCTATTAAATTACCTTATTGCTGAACGATGGAACAAGTTGGATCCAAAAATTCTTATTTAAAATCAAATGGTTTGGCGACAAGGAAATTGTTTTTATAAACTACAAGAAAATTTTTAAAATCACAATTTGAACGGTTAGAAATTTATATAACCCCTAATATAATAAGATAAATCTAAATAATAAGACAGTTCTAAAATAAAATAGATTACAACATATTTCTAGAAAGCAACATTTGGTTTAAAGTGTAGTTTGGTCTTAAAAAGATGAGCAACATATTGTATTTGTGTAGTTTACAACCCCATTATGAGCAGCCACAATGGTTAACCGCAGGCTCTAAATTAAAGGGTCCCAAAGGGAAACCGCAACTGTCTTTGGCTTGTCATAACTGACTTTCTATTTCCTTTTTGTATCCTGCAGCCATGACGGCATCCCTAGCTCATGCCGCACAGGGTAACCACAACAACAATAGCAACAGCAGCAGCAACAACAACAGCAGGAGCAACTCCAACTCCAACTCCATATCCGGAAAGTCCAAGCCACCGGCTGGTTACATGAGCACCCGATCGGCGGCAATGATGGCCTTGGCTTTGGGTCAAACCTCGGGCGGCAGGAGCGACAAATCACCAACCGCACCCCGAGCCGCCTCACCCGCCCAATCTCAATCCCAATCGCAGTCACCGCATCCCGGTGCCAGAAGGATATCGAATGCCTCTTCTCTGCCCAACAACGTGACCAGGTCGAAGCCATCTACGCCCACGGCGACCAGGGCGGCCGCCCAGCTAAACGGTTCCGGTCTCTTCTCCGGCGGCAGCAACTCCAGTGGCTCCGACAACGATGGATTCAGTGCGTCCGGCTCTTCGGCGGCCACAGCTCTCCGGCGGCTGTACTTCAAGAGCGGGCGGAGCATCAAGAACAAGATCAATGCCTCGACCACGTCGGCGACTCCTCTGAACGGACTTCCCTTGAATCCCGTGTCCAGTGCCTATCACAACTCCGTTGGCGGACCCATGCACAATATGACAACTGCAGGTGGAGTGCCTAAGGTAAATATTGGGGATAAGATGGAGTAATCTACATATTTAATGGGTAATTATATTAAGGAAGTTGGTTCATTTGTGGGATTATAGATTAAAGACTCTTGTAGACCTTAATTTTATTTAAGGAAATTTATAAAGATGCGTTTACTAACATTTTTTTATCAACGTTGTCTATGTGCCATATAAAGATATATAATATATTAAGCTCTCATACATATATGAACGTCGGATTTTACGTGAAATGGTTTTTTTAAATATTATTTCCAGCCACATTTGCTAGGTTTAAAAATGTTTGTATAAAACCACAATCACATTTATGCATAATCCAATTTTCGGTTAGAGCAAAAATCAATTTAAATCGGGTAAATAATGGCAAAGTCTACTCGAAACTTCTTTTATTTCTTTGTTTAAAGCTAAATAGGGACTAAAATCTATAGTCGGATGGTCTAAGCACGGACAATCCTCTTGAAATTCATGGCTTAACTAATTTAAGAGAATTAAACCAAGGCTTTTTAGTTATTTGTTATGTGGGATATCTATCATTTTTCAAATCACTAAGTATTAACAGACCCAAAGTAATTGCTCTACTCCGCTTACAGCTGGTGGTAATGGGCACCTCATCGGCCTCTATTCCGGATACCACCATCAACACGTCCACGGACTCGGCCTGCACCCTCATCACGAACGTAACCCACACGGACACCTCTGAGACGTGCGACTCCCTGGACTTGGGTAAGAGCACACATCCTGATTTGATTGTTTGATTGATGTCCTCGCGGGCCGCATTAATTAATCAACTAATCAATCTGGCCCGCTCCTTCGCGGGTTACTTGTCCATTCCCTTCTCAGGTGACAACTCGGGACCCAGCGAGCCGCTATTCAGTTCGCTGGAGGAGCCGCTCCTCACCGCCGTCCACATCGATTCGGAGCACGAGGGATTCGGAGGAGTGGGTGGCATGGGCGGCCACATGGGCGGTGTGGGAGGTGCCAATGGACGCGGTGCCACTGAGCTGGAACTAACGAGCTGTTCGAGGTACCCGCCCAGGCCCGACATGAATCTCCAGGACAGCGTCGAGGTACGGAACGGAATTAAATTCCGGATTAAGTCCGCTTGGCCAGCAACCGCTTCCGGCACTGAATCATGTGATTATTTACTTCGCATTGTGCTCTGAAGTCACTCGAGGGTACCTGAAGTGGTTCTTTGTTCCGTTTTAAAGCCTGGAATTCAGCTTATTCTTCGGTGCTGTTTAAAATTCCATAAATATAAATCTTTCTAAATTTATTATTAGCAATTTTAACAAATGGGAGTCGCTATCATCGTGAATCAAAGTCAAGAACAGCTTCAAAAAGAAATGAGCAATTTGTTTAATGGGATAATAAATAAGACCGAAAATGAAAGAGTTTAATTTTGAAAGCCTACACTGATAATAAAACGTAGTAAACTCAAGGCTATCAAATTAAATTTCCATATTTATCTATTGAAGTGTTTTTTACTTTAAATGTGGAAATATTTAATTTAACAATTATAGTTAATTTAAAGATTTTTTTAAAGATTTTTTTTTGTAATAAACTAAAATATTTCAAGTAAATATGAACATTTCTGATATAATCAACCTCTGTTTAAATATTTTCAAATTAAATTTATTATATTTTAAATTTCAAGTATGCTGATATATATTGTTTCCATTTCAGTTTTTATCAGTGTGCTTGATATTTCAGTTTGATGAGGACATTGATTTAGTAAAATAATACCACCCCTTAATTGCTACACAGTTTTCCCATAATTTTCTTCTTCGGCTTCCAAGGCCGCGAGTCTTGTAAATGAATCCTGAAAGAAGCAATAAGCTTCACTATTTATTGATTGCTTTGAGTGCATATATTAGCCTTATGGTGCAACCTATAAACTGTTACTACATCCTCCATTACTTTACCCTTTTTGCCTTGCAGAGCCAGGAGTCCTGTTTGTCCATCCTGACCGGCGAGCCTTCTTCCACCACCCCACTCCTCTCCTCGCAGCGGCGCCACCCGACGGGCGGTCACTCGCCGGGCAGCCAGCGGGAGGAGCGGCGGGGGCGGGAGCGGGAGCCCAGCACGGCTCCACCGCCCACTCGAGGGCGGGAGCACTTCACCTTCGACCCCCCGCAGTCACCCAAGTCAGCGCGCAGCAGCGAAAAGTCCGCCAGCCACTTTACCTTCAAGAGCTATGGTAATGAGTCGGGAAAGGACATGTCAGCAGGATCTGTAACTGGAGGAGGAGGAGGAGGAGGAGGAGGACCTGGACCGGGGGCTGCAGGCAATGGGGGCGTGGCCGCCAGCGAGGGCGATGAGGAGGATGACGAGCGCAGCGGCGAGAGCGTTGGCAATCGCAGCAAGAAGCTGCGACCCCGGGAGCGTGACCCCAACCACATCTCGCCCAGCGTGTCGCCGTCTCACAGTCGACGGGCAAGTCCTAAGCGGGAGAAGCGGCGAACCACGCCCATCGCCTCCACGGGGGCCATAGCCAAGGTCAGCTCGGCACCGCCCACAATGAAGGAGGCGAATTTCTTTGGCAGCTCCGGGAAGCAAAAGCCATCCAGACAATCCCAGAACATTCCGCCCCACCAGCTATCCCCATCCGCCCAGCAGCGGAAGTACTCCTCCAGCTCCTCGAGCGGAAGCAGTGAGAGATGCCTAAGGGAGGCCACTGGGCCCGGCACCATGTTCCCCTTCGATCGCGAGGCCCTCGACTACGAGCGCATCCAGCGGGAGTGCTTCGCTCCCAGCTCCACGACGGCCAGCAACAGCAGCGATTCGGAGGCGGAGAACTGTTCCGTGTACGAGAGGAAGTCCGGAGCAGACATCTTCCAGCAGTACTCGCGCTTGAGCCACCAGGAGCAACTGCAGCAGCACTACCAGGAGCGGGATCGTCCCCCCTCGCGCAAGAACTCCAAGCGCATACGGCCGGACTCGGTGATCCACACGACCATCCGGGAGAACCAGCAGTACGTGCCCCAGGTAAATCCTGTTCCTTGGAGTGATCAATTTCCCTGCTTATGCTTACTAGTGTGTAAAACTTAAGCTAGTGTTAGCCAAGTAACAACTTTAATGTCTATTTACAGCCTTGTTGCACTTAGGGTATTCCCTAAACTGTTGAAATGCTTAATTGCTTTTGTCAGCTGTGCCATACATACTCCATTTTTGGTAATCTCAGCAATTCAACAACCTTGAAACGAAATGTCACATTATTTCATTAAAAATTCATGGCAACTCTGTAACATTTTAGCATGACTAGTACCTAGTTCTCTATTTCTGTCAAAATTAGCCTTAATAATAATTTGTTTAAGGTGTTCTACGATTTGAAACAGGTGCCCCAGTCGGATGCCTTCTATCCCCAGGCCAAGTCCTCCTCCTCGCCCAGCGATCACTCCTATGCCGAGCTGAACAAGTTCGAGGACATTGCCAGCAAGTTTGAGCAGATCCCGCCCAAGCACGGCTCCATATCCGGATCGGGTTCGGGATCGGGGTCCCTGTTGAATCTGCATCACATGATGCCCAGTCCGTGCAGCGAGTCCGCCGTCAGTCCCACGGACTCCGCTCGCCGAAGATCCTTCAAGAGCAAGCAGCGGCACCAGAAGGAGGAGCACTTCTACATCCAGACGGAGGATCGCAGCGGGCCAGGAGGCGGCAGCGGGAACGGACCCATCAACGTGACCGCCAATCCCCTGGAGGCGGCCGCCGTCTGCAAGCAGCCACGCGCCACAATCGTCGTCCAGCAGGTGAGTACAGTTGGGGATGAAATATTAGCAATCACTATATCTTATGGTTTTCTGTATTTATTGCAAAATTTAGTGTCGGTGATTCGGTCGATTTTAAAAATTCCACCTAATCATTCAGGGAAGGAAATTTCTTATTAAAAGTTTAAAAGATATCTTAGATTTCTTATGAAATTGAAATTTATCATTCCTCTTTATTTGAACTGCCTACTTTTATAATAAAATCACTTGAATACAATAAATTTCTTATAAGTGATAGTAGTTCTTGGATGTGTATTAAACATTACATTGCATTTTCCAAGAAACTCTCAGTTGTCATAGATATTTCATAGATTTCCTATGAAACTGCAACACATTATCACTTTTTCTTTTACCTGTCTATTTATACAACTAAAATCAGTAGAAAGCAATAAGTTCCTTACAAAGGATAGTAATACCTGAATGTGTAATACCATTTCCCAAGAAACTCTCAGTTGTAATGTAGATAATGAGTTCCTATTGATTTATGGGCAGGTTCTATTGACAACGTCTTCCTAGCACATCTCTGGGGGCACATAAGATAACGGAAGCTCTCTTTGTCCATCTCTCCAGCTTCGATTCGCTCCCTTGTGGGGTCTTCCGCTCGTACCGCTTTGTCTGTTCTCACCCACTCCCACTTTTGCTCTCGCCGTATAGTATCTCCCTCTCTCGGCCGATTTTCACAGCTAATAAAATGGGGCGCGCGCCGCCGATCTCGTCAGTTATAGAGAGCAATCCGAAAGCAAAGCATCGCCATTAAAGAAACGGAATCGCGAAGAATCAGATACAAGTACCGTTTATAACAGATCGTGTTGTTTAGTGCCAACCTGTTAGTGTTCGCTATGTAAACGCAGTGACTTAAGGACAAAATAAGAGTCAATAACAAGACAATACCATATACATTTAAATACCATTTCAAAGTCTATAAATCGAGTGAAGCAGTGAGTCATGGCGCCCTTCTACAAACGCATCTGTCGCAGTCTTTCAAAGCGATACAAGGAGGTAAACTATAATTTGCTTGGGTAAATCCCACAAATCTTGCTGCGACATGCATATGTATATCCCCTTCAGTTAAGGGACATCCCACAAAATCCCTGACGCGCCCGCCTGATTGATTTTGCTAATGAGCCAAAGACCAGCCGGGGGCTGGGTCTCCAATAGGCCTCCCATAGATACATAGGTACACAGATAAGATAACAAGTTGATGCCTTGATCCATCGAACAACCGATATGCGAGATTTATCGACTACCAGTGACGTCAATTTGGCCATAAATTTGTATACCGCTCCGCTTTGCTTGGGTCCTAGATAGTGGTTATGGATTAATTCCTGCCTAGATCGGAATTCGGGTATACCGTTATCGACTGGAGACACCCACTTATGGCTATGAATATTGCGACACAATCGCCGCTTCAGTGAATGAGTTTCTGACCCACAATGATTTTGTCGTAAATAATTAAAATGTTGCAACTGACAGCGAAATATGGGGGTATCTTTATTATTCCGTACATCTCGCAGATGACAGCTGTCAAAATAAACTACCACAACAGAGCGAGGGACCCAGTTGCCCAGTTTATAGAGAGAGTCCAACCGTCGGTCCAGTGCCAGATCGCAGGTTGTTTTCGCCTTATTTATTTACTTGCTCAAATCGTATCATAAAAACATAAAAGCAAAGGCCGCCGCAGTCAAAACAGTGGGGGGGGGGGCTCAAAAGGGGCGGGAACTTGTCATAGACCCAGACACATATATATATAGATATAGCTATCTGATGGGGTTTATTTAACGATTTCATTGTAAACGGCAGTGAGTTAGCATTTCATTCTTCGAACTTTTGCCCATTATGCATAAAGAGAGAGGGAAAATCATTGGGGATGCTGGAGCAGTGCATATATATGGACTCACAAACAGATTCAGATAGATTATAGATGTTCGTTGCAAAGGCATTTCCTGGTGGGAGAAAAAAAACACAACAACAGCCAGGCATATACTATATACATATATGTGGCGCACTGGGAGGAAATTGTATTTTCATCCAAAACAAGCCAAAAGAATGACGTCCGGAACGGAGATTTTCCAAAGAACCAAGTCAAGGGGCATCATCCTCCTTTATTTAGTGGGCCAGCCTTCAATCAGGTGTAAAGTGTAATTGTTTCGCGCGCAGATCGATTGGCGCCATAAGTTTCGAATTCGGGGTGTGCGTGTATGGGCATCGGGCGGTATAAATCTACATAAATTGCAAGAGTCCCTGCGATACCTGGCGATTTATCTACCGATTCTACCCCGTTCACCTTGCTCCTTTGGCGAATTATTAGCAGGCACGCACTTGGTTGCGAATGCAGCCTTGTGGATAATCGTAGGTGGGTGGTGGGAGGTCTCGTTTGGAGGTTGTCTAATCCCCCCAGCACTCCCCCACCATGCCACTTCCACCTTCAAAGTAAACATCGGCTGAAACGCAAACATGTTTCCAGTTTTTCCCCCCATTGTCGGTTGTTTCCTATTGATTTTACATTGAGTGGTCGAATGGTTTCCTTTGATTGCAGGCAAATGTGTGCGAGAATGCATTTGAAGTTGGTTCGCCTTGGATGCCATAAACCGACGTGTCCTTGCTGGCTTTTCCGCCTTAAACGGTTGCTCTGCCCAGATCTCAACCATAATTACCCAAATCACACAGAATAACTCGACAGACTAATTAGCCATTATTTTTTATCACTAAGACTACACACATTTATTGGCTGGCTCAGCCTTCAAAGGTCAGTTTCGCGCACAATTTCTTGGCACTTTTACTGGACGCCGCGGCCATTCACTCTTTTAGTTTGTGGAAAAAGGCAGAATGTGCCGATCATTGATACTTGATAAATGGCCAAAACGGTTATTGACTCTGCCAGGGCCACAATATCCAATGGGGCTAATTATAACGCGGGAATGGCCAAAACATTACCAGGAGTTGAGTTTTAGTGTCTAGGGTTGTGGTCAGGGACTCGATTAGACTCACCTCAACCTTAGCACAACGATTTGAACCCACTAATTGCCCCGACCTGGATTGAACTCTCCTCCCAGCTGGACACCGCTGCGTATACTTGATAATGGCCAACGGGTCGGCTACTTAATTCGTCCACTTGATACCCCCCATTTCCCAGTTCTAGTGGTTTCTGACCCCCGCAGCTATTTCGGAATCACTTTCCCTGCTTTTTTTTTTGAGGGCACTGTGCCTCTGGGCAGATTCAGACTCAGTAGGCCACTCTGCTCGAGGCCAATTGCCTTATAAAGTGACATTAATTGGTTGATTTATGAACGGGGCCCGCACCTGGGCCAGTTTGCATCCTCCTTTGATTTCGAATTCATTGACCCCATTTGGCGCGGCGAAGGCTACTGCTGCATTTGCTGCGGCTGCGGCTGCATCTGAATCTGCATCTGTACTTTCTGCAGCCGAGCCATAAATAAACCTTTGCTATAAATAAAAATGTACAAGGAGATATAGATATGTGAGCGTTGTGCTCTTGTTATTGTGCACATGCCTCGGATGCCAAAAGTAATCGTTCGCGGAAACGCTTTCCAGCCAGCGAATAGTTGGTTGCAGGTTATTTACCTGGCATGCTGCACTTTGCACTTTTCCCACCAGACACGAGAACATTTTCTGATGGCAAGAAAATCCCCTAACGAGAAGAAATCACCCGAAATTGTTCACTTTGTTCTGGGGAAAAGCGGTCCATCAAAATCAAATCGCAGACACTTTCGTGATTAGTGGGGCAAAATTATGGTGTTTGGAATATCACAATTTAAACAGGCACTGCCTTCAGTAATGTTATGTTTTCCTTTCGCAGCCAGAACAAATCGCTGGGCCAGCCCCCCCAGATTTCCGTGTTTTCCGAGTTTTTCGAGTTTCCCCGAGAACGCTTTTTATTTTTAATATTCGTGCGGCATGAAAATAGCCAGAAAACCTGGCCACCCCGACCGCTGGCTCTTTAGCCGGATTTCACAGGCGATTGAACACAGAGCGGCGTAAAAATGAAACAAAAACATGGAAAAAAGTGATTTGCATGCATGGCGCTCGCCATTTTCCAAACACACACTTAGCAAACTAAATGTATTTTTAAACGATGCCAAAATTGGAGGAGAGCTTTTCCAATCGATGGGGTGTGAAATGAGTTCTGGCAGCTCCTGTAATATCAATTATAATTTATGCGGGCATTCTGCATAGCTGAGGCCGAGCATTTGCAGTTTGCATTGGCCTAAACAAAACCGAATCTAATTGCATTCCAATCTGGCCTACTGTTTATGCTTTTCTCCTCTAAGCACTTTGTACTTGATTAATTCCAGTCAATCTGGCTTTGATTCCTGCCATTTTGCACGTAGTCCAAGCCTTTGACAAACCCCTTTTTTTGGGGGTATACTTATCTCGCTTTCTATCTATTCGAATTCCCAACATTTTATCTGCCTGTTTTTCGGGAGGGCTATACATTTTCCTAACACCTCGAATCGGTTGCTTTTTAATTGCCGATTTCCAAGAGATGGGATACACAATTCCACTGCGTAGTTCTATACAGCATTAGCAGGGAATCTTTAAAAATGTTTGTATAAAAAGTTAAAAAGAATGCGAATATGACTTGTAGTTACCCATTGAAATTTAACAAAAATGTTTACTATTTAAATCCAATTAAAAATAGAAAAATTAAAATAGAAATTCTTTATAACATACATTGTAAATTATCAAAGGATAGTTTAAAGAGTTTTTTAATTTTATTTCCTTTGCTTTGATGTATTTCAAATTAAAAATCCTTATTCAATTTAACAGTACTCAATAGTATTTAATTTGTATTAAACTTTCCTTGATTATTTTGTAACAAAATCAAGTTGTCTCAGTGCAAACTTAAAGTACTTAAAATGTATTTCTTAATGGTATTTTGTATGCTCTTTGGCAAGTGGAAGTTTGCGCAGTTTACCAACTATGTTGTATGGCAAACTAAACATTGTTATGATCAGAAGTTCCAAAGCTAAAATTGTATCCAAGTTGCAAACAGTCAAGAAGAATGAATTTAAGTGTACTATTAAAAACAATTCTATAGAAATATTAAATTCTCAAATGCTAACGTACAAGTTCTGTTCTTCATCGCACTTCTTTCCCGCTTTTTGGGGAACTCTGGGGTGTGTGTGGCAACTTTTTTCCCCAATGCAATCCGCTAAAAATAATCTGAGGAAAAAAAAGAAGAGCCAACGCACTAAGCGATGCAAGAAAAACTATTTTCGGCGTTTGTGTAATGGGGAAAATGGGAAATGGCAGCCGAGAGGAAAAAAAGAGCAGCGTCATAGCAGCGTGTCCCAAGAAATATTACTCATACGCCGCGTGTAACGCGTCATTGCTTCTGCTTGGATGTTGGTGACTTTTTTTTGGGGGGTTTCGTCATCGGTGAAAGTGTCGCCTCCCCTTTCGGCGCCATCAAATCGCTCCCCTGGGTCGGATCAGCCAAAAAGTTTCCCAGCTGGCCACTTCAAGCACTTGATTCGAATGTGGGAAGGTCTTAAAAAGGAGGAGCTGCGAAAACGAGGGGTTTAGTAGAGGGCGGTATCATTAGACCTTCCCACACACAAACACATTGGCACATTATTAATTAGCGCTTGGCTGAAATGCAGGCCAACTTTTTCCCTATTCCCCGACTGTCATGCCTGCCAATAAAATACACAAATTAATTTGGGCATTTGCCGAATAAATAAATGTGTGTGTTCTATCAGGTAGACTTTGCCGAGTGCCGGTGTAATTTATGGTCTAGGTATTTCTGCGTGAATTCCTGATAATTTAACATGGCTGGCAGTCATTTGTTTTCCCTTAGACTGACACATTTAAAGCTGAACTTCGATAGAGATTTATTTGGGACCAATTATTTTTGCCAACAACTGAAAACAGATTTAAATTGTTCTGGAAAAGCATGACTATTCTATACCAATTGTGACTAAGATTGGGATTTGTTGATAGGACTTAAGCCAGAACAAATTGAAAATTGAATAGAAAAACAGAAGCAATTAAGCTGGAAATGACATATGTGAAGAGCTTATGTGTGCTTAATTATTTTATAGTTTGACTAAAATTTTAAGCCAATGTTAATGCTTCGTATTAAATATCAAGGTTAAATATTCTGTTTATGGTTGGCACTTGAGGCCAATTTGGTTCAGTGAAATTAGGCCTATAGCTGTAGCTTGTTTTAGGGGTATCATTAGGCGCGATTAGCTGTTAGCCGGGGAAATTCTGGTCAATAGTCCTTGGCCAGTTAACTGAGGGCGATACATAAATTTGCGGGCTACTCACCTCGACACGAATTCCGAGAAGTATTTGAATTTGCAACTGCAGACACGCAATGCAGAGGCTTACGGCATTTTCCCGGCTGTCAGAACACCTGTTCAAGGTGTGTAGATAAAGCAAAAAGTTTTTCCGAATATCGCAATGGAAAACCCTTGAAGAGTGGCAAAGCCTTGGGGGGGTGGGGGTGGTAAGTATTTGGGCAGCAAATTTATGAGCTGATGGCGAGGCGCTGAATGAAGTCATCGGGGCATGAGCACTTGGTCGAGTAGTTGGCGATTCAATTGAAATGGCGGCAATCCGCTTACAATCAACGATCCCCCTGCTATTCTGTGTTTTTTGTTAACCCTTTCTGTGTGTTTTGTTCTATTTTTCGCCCCCGCTTTTTTTTATAGCCCTCGTTAAGTCTGGACAATACGGTGGAGACGCTGCTAATCAAGAACGAGGGGGACTTTATCAGCGTGGAGCAGGGCAAGGAGCTGGTGGCCCGAAAGCGCAACTCGCAGCAGTTGGCCCACCCGCCGACCCACTTGCACCACCACCCCCAGAGCCACGCCCACAACCATCACAATCACAATCACAACAACCAGCAGCAGCAGCAGCAGCAGCAACAACAACAGCAGCAACAACAACACAAGCGGGACGAGAACATGCGGCAACTGCTGGATGTGACCAACACTCTGACCATCGAGGAGCTGCGCGATTTCGAGATGCGGTACGTCCCCCTTCAGCCATGCTGACCTTTGACGGCTTACTTTTTATGACCCGGGCCTGAGATTTAATTTCCGATTGAATGCCAATCGATTTCAGCGACTCTCGTAAAAATGCCCAGACCAAAGCAATCAAATTTAAAATGGTCAAATGGGAAAAAACCGGTAATAATGAAGAGCACGGCAGCACTTTTATAGCCTTCACCTGCCAGCAGTTTTGCATTGCAACAAACGCCATAATGGACTCATAACTTTTCAAATTACTCATACGACCTGTTGCCAGGTTTTGGGGGCGTATTTAGTTTTGTTTTTACTGCATAAATCCCTGGGTAAACAAACATTTCTGACTTGCTCGTGGCTGCAGTTCCTGCATTTGATTGTCATTTTGAAATTTTAAATATTTTAAATATCCAGCCAGCCCAACTGAAATGCAGCACATTAAATTTCATTAATTTGCGGACCTTTCGCCAGATTGGGCGTTTTAATTATCAATATTTTCCGCTTTCTGGCTTGCGGTTAGCCTGTGTCGACATTCAAGGTCGCCTTGCACATGTCCTTTGGTATTTCGGCATTCATGGTGGCCAAGGACATGGCAGGTGAAGCCAGTCAAGTGGGTGGCGGGTAAGAAATGCATATCTAGATCTCCATTAAACTGCTGTCAGCTGCGGTTTCGGTTATGACTGGTATTCCCTTGGCCGTTGCCTCATCTCCCATCCCATGACAAAGGACTCGGATTACTAACAAGGCGACATTGTTTGGATTTTAGGTATGGCTCACCCCATCACAGCCGCTCGCAATCGGTTAAGATGCCCGGCAGCCGGGCATCCGGAAGGCCAAATCAATTGTGCCTGCCCCAGCAGAGGTCCAGGTAAGGGTTTATAGCCAGGCTCTAATAGTAGCATCTCTTTACTGAGGAGGGGATTTACTTCAGAGTGGCCTCCATGCCGAACACTGGAGTGGAGGAGGAGTACTACCGGCTGCGTCACTTCTCGATCACCGGCAAGGGCGTGGTTAATCGCGGCGACTCCCTGAAGAGCCGGCGCAGTCGCTCCAACAACAGCGTGGCCAGCTCGAACTCCAGCACCGAGCACCTGACCGCCCAGCAGCAGCTGTCCGCCCCCGCATCCGTATCCGCCAGGACATCACTGGCCTCCAGCCGGGAGAGCAGCACCTCCAATCCGGGCAACGGCCCCTACAGGTGAGTCAGTATGGCTTATATCAGTGTATACATAATTGGGAATTAAATTAAGTTGATAAGCATTATATAAATTGGAAAGTTGGGATTGCTAAATTGAGGTATCAACATACCACACCACTTCATTTTGAAACATTTAAATTAAAATATCAATATCAGAAGAGCGGGTATGGCAGGAGTTTATATGTCATTCACATGTTCATTGGGAATAAAATTTAAATGGAATAACATTAATTAAATTCTAAAATTGAGGTTGCTATGTTGAGTCATATAGCAGCGTTACAGCGTTTTCTATTTAAAAACATTCATAATTAAATATCAAAATTGATGTGGCAAGCATTTGCAAATTGGTAGTTTCATGTTTTATTGCACACATAAATGAACATTGAACATGCTAAGTTGTAGAGTAGTCAATTATAGTAGAGTGTCAAATTATAATGAATTTTCCATATTATAGCATTTATAAAATTGAAAAAAAAATATAAATTGGCTGTATTAACATTAAAGGACGAATACAAATTGACTTGTCTCGCTTAGTATGATAATTTGCTCGTATAATATCATCCTCATTTCTGTTTTCCGATTCCAGGGTCCTGATGCTGGGAGGTCCTGCGGTGGGCAAGAGTTCGCTCGTCTCACAGTTCATGACATCGGAGTACCTGCACGCCTACGACACAAGCATCGGTAAGTTTATACCCGCCTCCGGAGATGCCTGCATCCGGATTCCGGATTCCGTAAACCGGAACCCTGGAAACCACCACCCCAGTCCCCCTGCCCCGCCCACATAAGTGCACTGCATAGACCCTAACCCCTTGTCAACCCGTGTCTGTCTGTCGTGAGTGAGTGCTTTGACTTTAGTTGATATTATTTCATAATTCATTTGTTGGCACCACCTCCCTCGTTTTCCCATTCGATGTTGTAGCTGTGCTGTATTATGTTGTGTTAAACTGGCTATTATATTAGTTTCTTATTTTGTTGTTCTGTGTCTGTGCCGTCTGTTTGCCCCCCGTATCACATGGCTTTTTATGATCCCGTGTTCGGAAAGTTTGGATTTTTCAGTTGTACCACCTTGTTTTGTTCCATTGAGTGTACCGCCCTCTGTTTGGTTCCGTTTGCCTTGGGTGTTTTATGAGTGTGCCGATGGGTCAACACATATTGGCATAAAGCACAACAAACGCTGCTGCTATCAAAATAAACTCTCCTCCTTTTTGGGTTTTTGCGATTCTATAAAGCAATGGAATTGGCCAGGGAAAACTTATTCGTTCTCTGGCAGGGAGTCAATGAAAAGATTCGAATAAACATTTCTATTGGCACAAACGAAAGAAGGCGAAAAAAATTAATAAAACAATATTGCTTGGCAGCGAATGGAAAATTTAATAAAAATAAATTTGTCGCTCCTCGTTTATTCGGAATTTTTTGGTGCAAAAATTTAAGACTTGTAATTCCAAGTTCCCTGCAATATATTTAGCATATGGTCCCCGTGTAAATGCTTATCCAACACACACAAAACCTCACTATGAAACCCGCTATTGTATCATACTGTTTTATAAAGAAATGATAATTTGTTCTGTTTCTCTCCATTCCGAATATCAACCAATCATTCAACTCAATGTCTCAAACTGACCCTACAAAACTCGAAAAACAACAACAACCGAATTAACAACAACATCTTTGTACATACAACAACCAAAAACGAAAATCGAAATCCGTAATCCGTAATCGTGATCGATATCGATAACAGATCTAGGCAACTGTGATATACGCATTCTAATTGAAAAAGCCGCCGACGGTAAAAGCAACCAGCCATAATAAGAACCATATTAATAATAACCTTGTTAACTATGCTACTCCTAAATATTTAACCAATTATCTCTATACGTATAATTGAAACGCTTTTCAACTATCCAACAAACTAAAACAAACTTAGTAAAAACTTGCCCACAACTGCATTAGTCCTACGATTCCCAATTGGGTTCGATTACTCCTCCTCCAGAAACGTAATACACCTGCCCACCAGCCACGCCCCGGAAGTTAGATCCCATAGCCCCCAAGTACCCAATTAGAAACCCACCACCATATATATAATATAAAGTCCTATAGTCCTATTGAGCACTCCAATCGATTGTCAAACGATTGCGGCCTTTGTTTCGCTTGTGATTTATGGCCTTTCGATGGGCAGCCTTGAGGACTGGCATACGTTATTGAAATGATTATGCACATCACAAACACAACAAATGAAATTTAATTAATGATTCGGTCAGAGGAGCTGGCTGAAATTATTGATTGCCCACGGGGGACGGGGAGCAAATAATGGTCGTGCCATATACCAAAAAAAATTATACATGCCCCAGCTATATATATAGTGATTTTAATTAAATAAACAAAAAAGCGCACAGAGAACGCATTAAATGAATAATAATTGAGAGAGCACTGGCTAACACAAACAAAGTCATTTCAATGGCCCGAGCACTTTTCCCTCCACTTTTCACTACCTTTTTGCAGATGAGTTTTCCGACCAGACCCCAAGTTGCACCCCCTGCATTGCATACTTCGGGGGGTCAGTTTAATTTCCCATAGATTAGCATACATTTCGGCGCACTCAGGGGCGGACTTCCGGTCCATACCCGAGCCGTGCTCATCCAACTTGGCTAATGGGTACCCAAATACTCGCATGCAGAGGTCGACACTTGTAGATAGAACCCATCAGAACAGAAACATGCACACGCTCCTTGTTTTTGCACTTCCAAAAATTGATGTTGTACCTAAATCATTTCATTGCTTGACATTTAAGTTCTCGAACTTGGCTATAGTTTTGCGCACACGACAATACACTGGTGCTAACCTAGATTTTCTCCTTGAATGTGTGCAGATGATGAGTCCGGCGAGAAGGCCGTTTCAGTATTACTCAGTGGCGAAGAGTCCGAGCTGATATTCATCGACCATGGATACACCGAAATGACCGTGAGTACCAATCCATTACCATATCGAAAGGGGGGTGCAGAGGTCGCAATAATATAATATCATTGATAGCTTTAAAGTTTTAATACACCTTAAAAAGAAAATAAGTGGATAATATAACTTTTTGAACCTTAGATGATACATAATTGTGGGTATTAGTTGACTCACATCTAACCTTTTAGGGTGCATTTTTAATACATTAGTTTTATCTTGCTTTAAAGTCGATACCAAATATTTAAATATTAAAACGTTTCTAATGGCTACTCAAATGTATTTGCTTTTAAGTTGCGGTTATTAAATAAACGGACTTTTAAGCAGTGCAGGAATGCATTTAAAAAACCTGCACTGTAATTAAATATTACTTTTGGAACCTTAGATGATTAATAATTGTGGGTATCTGACCTTTTAAGGTGCAATTTTGGTAGATTAGTTTTATCTTGCTTTAAAGTCGATATCAAATATTTAAATATAAAAACGCTTCTAATGGATACTCAGATGTATTTGCTTTTAAGTTGCGGTTATTAAATAAATGGACTTTTAAGCCGTACAGAGATGCTTTTAAAAAACCCATTTGGTGGCCTGCGAAGCCTTGTTGCTATTATTGTGACCACTGCTATTATATATACCTGCTCATCCGTCCGGCGCCCTGCACTCTATCTGTGACATTTCATAATGCCATTAGCATGCACGGCCATCAACTAACCCGCCCGGGCGGGGAATCACACTTTGGCCAAGCTCTCGACCTCACTCAATGTCACCTCGGTGTCACCACCACTCCACTCCCTTCCTCCATTCACAGCCGGATGAGTGCCTGACCAACTACGATCCGCACGGCTACTGCGTCATCTACTCGGCGGCGGACAGGAGCAGCTTCAGCGTGGCGGAGCAGGTGCTGCAGGTGCTCTGGACCAATCAGAACATCGCCCAGAAGGCGGTCATCCTCGTGTCCAACAAGGCCGACCTGGCCAGGAGTCGCCTGGTCACCTCCGAAGGTAAATATGTGGTCAGATTCGGTCGATTCACCCCGTTTATTAACACTCCAAAATGCGCTCGATTGGGTCTGTTAAAAATAGCTGTATATATATTATCGTTTATAAGTCGATATAGTTGAGGTGTATGGGTACTGGACCCACGTTGGTGGTCAGCTGAAGAGTTTGCCCAAGCGGAAGTCATCCGGCGGTTCGCCTACACAAACAGCCCGAGTCTTAAGTGGTGCAGACTCCCCCCACCGAAGGTCGCCGTCGCCCATTTCGTGGGTCTTTTGTCTATTCAAGTACATTCACTTGACTTTTATATCGGATTCCCTTTAAGGAGAAGGTAACTCGGGCGCTTTCATCCTAGTAATTCAATATTTTCCGTTAAATTACGTTTGTTATTATGAAAATGGATGTGGGAGGAGTGGGTGATGGCTGGAAGGGTTCCCCGGCAAGTTGGCAGGGAAATTGTTTCAGCGCAAAATTGATTACATTTCGTCCCGTGTGGCATGTGTTCCGCTCAAGGTTTTAAGGCCCATAAGCCTATTGTTGCAAACAGGGCGACAACCATCACCGCCACCAACGCACAATCTTGAATTGAGAATTGGGGGCGGTGAGTTCCTGTCCACCTAATGCGGCGCCCTAATTTCATAAAGTATTTATAGAATTTTGTATGCCTCTAGCAATAATAAAATGAGCGCTTAGCCCAGAAACGTCTGGATAAAAGATATGTTCATAAATCTATACATTGTCACAGTGATTGGAAAAAATATGTGTATGGGCCTGGATAAAATGACAGGCAGTGACTCACATATGTAGGCCAGTATCACTCCGAGAACTCCAAAATAGCTTTTGAAATTTTAATGCGTTATCCTCGTTTTCCATTTTCACCTCTCAAGTTTTTACATATTTGATGATGTCTGCGCCATTCCACTTGACACACTAATTATTCAATTGGGGTAAATATGGTCCGATGCTGGGAACTTCTGTTTGCTTTTAATTAGAAACGAGTTTTAGCTCGGTTGGCTAAGAGCTTAAGTCCTTAAAGGGACAGAGGGATCCAGGAAAGGCTGGGCAGCCCATCAAATTGTAATAAAAGGAACAGTAAAGCACATATACAAATATATACTATATGTATCGGACAACTTTCGTCACATTGTTAATAAAAATGTGAGCCTGTCATAAAATTTGCACCAGGAGGGTCGCACGCATGATGTACCTCGGCATACTGCGAACTTTGATGCTTCAGATTTTACGAGTTGTGTACACAACTGTGGACAAGACGTGACGAGGGGTTGGGGGGTGTATCCTGCATCATCAAATCGCCAACGTGTTTAGATACAAATCCGGAGTCCAAGTCGAGGTTTTATGGCCAACTCAGAGTTAACTAAGCGAGGCCATTTGATTTGATTAACCGGGGTGATGGGCGACCAACTAGGCTCGACTGTAATGCCTTTGGCCATAATTTCCACACATTTTCACTTAACCTCTCACTCGTTTTCCCCCTGTTGCAGAGGGCAAGGCCATGGCGACCGCCTACGATTGTAAATTCATCGAGACCTCGGTGGGCATTAATCACAATGTGGACGAGCTGCTGGTGGGTCTGTTGTCACAGATACGCCTCAAGCTGGAGAATCCCGAGAAGTCCAGGTGGGTGGAGAGCAGCTTTAAGATTTTTGCTTACACCCAAAAAAAAAACCAAAAGTATACACTTAATAAGCGTTGTGTTAAAAGTATACTAAAGTTAGTATAAAAATGTAAGTATTAACTCAACACTAATTAGTTTCAACTGTATACTTTGTAGTGTAAGTGCTCTACCAAAGAGTATAAAGCGTAAACCTGTAGTGTTATTTTTAAACTAGTCATTAAATAGTTTTTAATGGTGTGAAACTAGGACAATAGCGAATATTCGAACATATATTTTGGTGTAAAACCAGGACAATAGCGAGTATACGAACACAGAAAATGCTACCGGAGTAGGCGTTGTTTGACGCGTTAATGATGATTGTGATTTTATGCCGAGTCAACATGTAAGTAAAATATTTGTTCTAAAATTAAAAAAATCAATATTATATTGTCCCTGTTGGTAAATATTGTGTATTTTCAGATGCAAGTGCTTTGCGCACGCGTACAGATGCATACCGCGAAGGAGCTAACGAACTCGACGTACCGCCTTTGTGCTGTCAGAACAGCGAGTGCCTTCCGGACGATCTCGGACGACGCAGCGCTCGTCATTGCAGGCCAAGTTCCCCTATGTGAACTGGTGCGGGAGCCACAGAACCAAGACCGAGGTGAAGAGGAGTGCCAGGATGCAGAGCGTCGACAACTGGCAGGCAGCCTGGGACAACTCCAGCAAGGTGGCTACCATTGCGCTAGGCAATACCTTGCGGTGATACCGCGCAATCACGGCCCCTACTCTTGTTGCTTGTACTTATTTTAGTCTGCATATACGTGTTAGGTAAGGGAATATAAAAAAAAACACGAAGGAGCTAAAAACATGTGTTATGTGTGTTGCGCAAAATATGAATATTTGTGAAATAATAACAAAATAATATGTGAAATAGAAATAAAAGAAAAACAACATACAACTTGATTTTATTGGGTTTGGGATACCACGAAAAACAAAATAGTATAAATTTTATACTACAGGCAACGGGGAAATCGTATAAGTTTTATACGAAATAGTATCAAATGTATACTAACGATTTCGATAAATAGCTTAAAAAGTATACTACGGCCCTCTAGATTAGTATAAAATGTATACGAAATAGTATAAAACGGAGACTACATAGGATAGCTTTTATACTAAATAGTATAAAAAGTAAACTATCAGCATAAATTTCAGTACACTGAGTGAGTATAAATTGTATACTCATTAGTTTAACTTTGATAACTTCGAAAGTTTCAGTTTAATACTTTCGGTGTCATAAGGTTAATACGCATCTTATCAAGATATTTTTGACACTCAATAGTTTAGTTTTAATGTACGAATAGTTTAGTTTCTATGATCATTTTTTTTTGGGTGTACTGTACTTACGGGTATTACTTCCACAGGGATCTGTTCCGGAAGCGTTCCATTAGGAAGTCAAAGCGACGCGCCTGCTCGCCGCTAAATGCCGGCTGCCTGAATGCCAATACCCCGCTGGGTCCGCTGGGTGAGGCGGTGGCCACGCCCCCTGGCAGTGCCCAAAGCAGGTGAGTCACGACCCCTGACCCCTGGCCCCAGGCCATTGAAATCCGCCAGTAATGCTCATTTGCCCTTCTCCTTTGCAGTCCCCGCAAATATCGTGGTTCCAGAACCTCCACCAGCCTGAAAGTCAAGGGTCTTTTGGGCCGCGTCTGGACTCGGGACTCGAAGTCCAAGAGCTGCGAAAATCTGCACGTACTCTAAGCTCAAAAATAATCCAAAATGTATCCCAAAAAGTTTCCTATAGACTATGCAAGATCCTAAGCATAACTATCTCTTAAGTTACCAAGAACAGACTCGACAACTATCGGGGGTATTATTCCCAACTGTATATATTGTGTATAATTTTAGCTTTACTTTACGCTAGTCATTTACCCCATTAATCATTGTATATAGTTTGTCTAAATATAAATCTATTATTTGTAATTGGTTTTTTATGGTTTTCGTTTCATTGTCAGCATAAGTTGGGTTTATTTTCCATGCTCGAATCTGTCCGGGACACCCTAACCTAGTTGCGACTGGAATAACTAAGTTATATTTTTGATTGAAAGAATTGAGAATACGAAAGGAAACCAAATTTAAAAGCAATAATTTTTGAAAAAGAAAATAATATTTTACCCTTGCTCGAGGACGAAGAGTTATTGATACCAATTGTACTGATTTTTTGAAGGTTTGGCGCTCGTTCGCCAAATGAAACTTATTGTTAATTATATACGTGTAGTTATACATTTGTAATGGTATTGCATTTTAAAATTACATGAATGTTGAATTGGATTAAATGTTCGGAATTTGATTGATCGATGGATCGAACCACACAATATACTAACCACATTGTGCAATTTTGCTTAATTAGACCTAGGAATTTTTCCGTAATTGTTAGCCTCAACTGTTTTTATTGAAGGAGCCCATCGTGCACTCACAACCGGCACGGCACGCCCTAGGTTTCTCATGTTAGTCGGGACCATTTCAAAATTAATCAAAGATAACAGAAATATGCAAGAAACGCTAGATGTACGCCAGGGCTTTTATTATTAGGTTCATGTCGGCGTAGTTTTTACATAAATTCAATATGTGATTTTACACAAGGTCCACTAAAATCGAGAGCAAAAGCAAAACCATTTTGTTATTGTATGTGCTGCGACCAGCTCTATCAAATACGGCGGTCGGATGGAGAATTTTGAGATTTTTAACTATGAATGTCAACACTAGTAGCTTAGGGCAAAACACACACACACACACACCCATTCCATTCGCCTTCGGGCAGTACTAATCTAGATGTCCATTGAATGTACAATATTATAGATGTCCATTAAGTATTATAATCACCAACAATTGCAGCACAATGGAATTTAACGGAGTGGTGTTCTGGCAAATATCAAGGTATGGGAGTAGTTGGAACATTGAAGGAAACCCTAAAAATACGTGCATCCTAACATATGTGTATTGTAACCAATCTATACCGGATAGTTAAAATATATATATAGCTGTACTGGCATTTTTGTCCATAATTCTGTGTATTACTCTTGCTCAACATCAAAGAATGAATTCGAGCCGAAAACCATAAGGGACACACTGGATTTGCACAGATTGTACAACAGTTATTAAATGTAAGGAGAAGCGAAAGTCAGCCATAAGTGTAAGCAGATGCAGGGTGGGTAGAGGTAATCATTGAATGCATGTTTCGATTTTCTCGCTCCGATAATATATGTCTGTATGTATATTAAATGTGAAAAGTTCAATATAACCGTTTGATAACTCGTGTTTTATTGGGAGGTTTCACTACTAAGGGCCGGTTTCTCGAGTCCCTGTCTAAGTCCCTGATAGCTATCTGTCCGAAAATCGGTTTTCTCGACGCCTTTAATTTATCTGAACGAGACAGAGTGCTGTCACTCACATATTTAAGCTGTTAAGCGAAAACACAGGTTACGACCACTTTATCTGGTCCTTAAGTATTTCGGACAGATAGCTATCAGGGACTTTGACAGGGACTCGAGAAACCGGTCCTAAGGGACGACTTCCAAATGTCACGTTAACGACAAATATTAGATTAATTGATTTTTCAGAACAATTCTTTTTTCAAATTGTTGTTGTTTTACTGAAATTGTTAGCTGTTGAATCTTGAATTTTTTTAATAATTAAGAAGCTTACAGCTCATTTGGAAAATGGTGAACTTTGAACAACTTATAATTCCAAATTTTTAAATAGGCCGAGTTCAAATTTTTGAAATTATCAACGGTTCTGGCAAGGGTTAAAGTCTGGGATTTATTTCCACCATAGTAAACGTCTGGAGGGTGACACCGCTAGGTCAGCAAAGACACACTCCTAACAAGGCGAGTCAAATTCGAACAAGATGCGGCGAATTCGAACTAGGCGGACGAATTAAAATATAAACATTAGCGGTCTGGCAGCTCTTCTCTGACTTAGTAAATACACAAACCAGATTTTAAAATTCCCAGAATTTAAATTTCCTTATTTAAAATCTTCAGCGTTGCCACTAGTAGCAGTGCTGCCAGACCGAAAAGTGGTGATTTTCTAACAGAAATGTTAAGGTGTAACGTTTTCTAACAGTGGCAGAGAAAATTTCTGTTAGAAAACGTTACATCTTAACATTTCTGTTAGAAAAAAGGTTGGTGTTACCAGATCGGGAAAAATATGACTCATATTCATAGAAAAGGAATAACACATGGCGCCTTGATTTAAAAATATTTAATATTAACATTTAAAAAAACAAATAGGAAAAAAGAAGTTCGCAAACATTTTTATTCCCTAGAACAGGCGACCATCAACCTGCCCGTCAAATAACTGCTCAACTGCAGCTTAAGCTCGTAAAAACTTTTTAGTATTCATGGTTTTGGCATTAACGATGCCAATTATGGCAGCGTTTTATTCAGCCTTACTTTTATTTTCATTTTTCAGCTCTCGGAAGAGCGGCAGCGACGTCGGCAGAGGAGAGAGCAGCGACTCAGGGCGTGGTCGCTGCCCCAGAAAAATGGGAGCCAACTCCATGAAAACGGAAGACGAGGTCCACCAATCGGCTGCCAGTCTCTTTCTTTCCAAGAGCGCCTGCGCAGAGAGCCAAAAAGAAAGTGGCGAGCGGAAACCAGTTTATTTGAAAAGAAAGACGGCAACGGGGAAGGGGGAGGTGGCTGATAAAGATGGCCGTCGCCTTCCGCGGCAGCGGATGCGGCAGAGTGAAGAAGAGGAACGGCAGCGGAATCGCCTCAGACTCAAAGTCACAATTATGGGGCACTCATTCATTGCGGTGTATGATGCAAACAGCGCTCCTGCCGCGCCCCCTCTACAAAGACTTCTCTGTACAGTACGACGTCTTTATCTCGAACTTATACACATACATAATTGCAACACATTTCACATTACTAAGACATGCCTGTTAAACTTCGAGTCGCTACATTTGTGACTTGCAAACTTTGTAGTGCTGTGTAGATACAACTTTTCGAATCGATAGACTGAACACAAGGCCCTTCCTGGGTCTTAAAACCAAAGAAAGAAATCCAAGTTGGGTACTAAACATTTTCTGTTAGTAATTTTTAAGATTGGGTGAATTATATCTATTGGATGTAAAAGGGTGCGGTCAACAACATATTATTTCCTTAGAATTTGTAATTCAGTTATACATTTCCCATTACTTCCTACAAAAATGATATCCTTGAAATGGCACCGAAATCGTTTTAGTTGTGAATTAAAAATTGTCGTAATTGAGTGACTCAGATTTTGGTTTCTTTTTACTTTGAAGAACTTTTAAATTAGATGGGTTTGCTCAGCAGAAATATTATTATTTCATTAAAATCGTATGTTTGTAGTTACATCTCTGTGGTCTTTGTAAGAAAAAGTGTGTGTTCAACTTTCCAATGTGTACAAACAAGAAAAGTTTTATATACAAATCTGTATATCGTTCTAGTTGCAAACCTCTTCATTTCCCGAGTTTATTTTTCGGAATAGAACTTTAAAAAATTAAATAAGTAAAAATATTTAGTGTTAAGTATTTAAATAAAATCTATTTGCGATGCATGTACATTAACAAAAAAAATTATAAGATAACAACTTTTCTTATATTATTAATCATTATCAAAATAAAATACTGATATTATGGGTAAAAAGTTTATCACTAGGGTCAATACTGCAAACCATCCAGCAGCTGCTAGTAAATAATTTAAATAACCAGGACTGGTTGTTGGAGTTACAGATGCTCGACTGTACATCTCGCTCCTCCAATGTGTTTAATCAGGCAGCTAAAAAGAGGGGAAATGAAGCGAGGAAGGAGCGTTCTCCTAGTTGACGAGTTAACAGCAATTAGACGTCGACGCCTCACGCTGGATTCGCTTTATTGGAGGTTTATTGAGCGGAATCTCTGTCCGTCCCTCTGCTTTTCTTCATTGTTGTAATTGTTTTTCGGGGGTGGATGGCCAGAAGGGGGCAGGGGCAGGGGAAGGGGGTTCCGGGCCAGGGTGTCAGTTCACCCGCTGACATTAATTGGTTGTGTACGAGCCAATTTGGCGTAAAAGGCGCTAAATTGATTGCCCTGTGGTTTTAATCGATGCGCATTCATTCCAAATCACGCACATTTATCACCCGTGGAACCAGCCACCCACGCTATCAGCCATCCCCCTTCTTTTTTTTGGCATGAGATTTAGATATAGAGATATAGAAGCTGTGTCGCATCTGCGCTGTTTTATAATTGCCGGCAATTGCTGGTCGGTTTAGGCAATTAACTGAAGTTGCCGGAATCAAAACATAGACTGCCTGTTTTCGCAGATCCAGGAGATCCTGGAGATCCCTATACATCCCTTTAGATGCTGGCCATATAAACCCGTTATATAACCGGTCCTTAGTTTAAGGGAATTCGCAAGGCTACCTGGTAATCGCTGTCCCTTTGCCACTTTTTTGCCAGCCAGTTACGCGGAAGTCGTTGCTGTTTTTTAGCCAACGGATTGGCAAGAGGTAAAAAGGATAAGGCCAGGAGAAGGATTTTCGCGGAAGTGCCGCTCGTAGGGTTATGAAATTTTACGCAAGCTGCCGTAAGAAAAAAGCCGAAGGATCAAAGAATCGAAGGATCCGTCAAGGACGCGGGACACAAAGGGGTTCTGTGTGGGCCAATGAAAGGATTTAGCAGGAAGTTTCGCTGTCGGCCTCGCAGGATGTCCATAATTGCACGCAATCAGCGCATAATCCCCGCATCATCTCCGCAATTTGGCAGAAGAAAAACTTGGGTAGTTATAAGTAAAAAACGCATCTCCGGACAAAGGGAAATTCGCTGCCGTCTCGTTGACTTTGCAGCCTTGAAAGGTGTATATCCAAACAGATATATATGTATCTGCAGGATGCGGATACGAAATACAGGGGACAGGTATGCCGAAAGGATTTGATGCACCCGCCCCCGCGCATCAAATCGGGGCAACTTAATTGCCAGAAATTCTCAAAACAAACTCAAACGAAAACAAACAAATAAACAGAAGGGGGCGCGAAAGGATTGGATTTAGTTGACTTCGCTGGCAATTAGGCCCGAACCAGATTGACTTTCCTCGGATCATCTGGGGTAATCGCAGTTAATCCGGTTACCATCGGCCGGGCCAGGACCTCGCGAGCTAGGGAAGGATTAGGGGCGGTCTCCGTCCAGAAGTCAGTTGCAAATGCGAAAGGATTAGAGATTATAGAGAGCAGAGTGTAGGCTGCCGAATGCAGGTCGGTGCAGTGTCCTCGGCGGTTTCTGCTGCGGGTTCCGCCCAGTCAGCCCGCCCTAATCCGTTTACGCCTCGAAATTAATGCAAACATTTAGAAGGATTATCGCCCTAAAGGGGTTGAAAGGGTCCTGTTCCTCGGCTGGGTCCCGTTCCCGATTCAGTTCATCCGAACTGGCCATAAAAGCATGATAGGATTGCTAATTCGCCGCTACTTGTTGCCCATTCTCCGGGCATTGTCCGCCAGCGGATTTGCCAATCTCGGCTGCCACTTGGCTGCGGTTCTTTCAAGGTATCCTTTCTTCCTCGCCAGCAGCGTATCAAAAGCCGCGGCACAATTATGCATTTCAGGGAAGTGATTAGAGCGACAGATTAGAGCCAAAGAGTTGACAATATTTGTGGATTTGCACCGGACTTGCCGGGGATCAGTGGGATCAGGTAGGCGTTGGTGACCCCGAGCTTGCTCCTGCTTATCATTACTGAGTTGTGACTCCGATTGCGATTAAGATCCCCTCTGATCCCTGAAGGACACCAGGAAGTCGCGCACTTCCTCATCTCTTGAGGAAGGAAGAAGGGACTTGGCCTCAAGTGGCCTTCCAAAGGATCGCCGCGAGCTCAATTAGCAGGCGCCATGGGTCCTCGAAGGGCCACCATCAGTCAGCCAGACATAAAAAAGATCCCTTAGGGGATCCCAACAGATCCAGATCCGGACTATAATATATATGCAACTTACATATCTCAAGTGCCTGAGAACTGTGAAGTGATGCAGCAATTATGTTGTCGTCTCTTTGATCTGCTGCCCGCCACTTGGAGATACGGAGATACAAATGTATCTGCGGCTGCATCTGTGGCCAAACCACTCGCATCCCAAGTCGATTTCCCTGTTTAAGCAGTTTTTAATTGTATGCTAATTGATGGCATCCATGGGATATTTTTGTATTTTTAGCTTCCCCCGATTCCGGATGCCGGATTCTCTGGATTCTGAGTTCCCGATCCCCAGCTGCCAATGGGGATGAGTGGGAGCCATTTTGGGCAGCACTACATTAAAATGTTTTATATTCATCCGAGCAATAGATGCACAGAAAAGATATAAGATCAATATAAATTTGATAATATAAGGTAATCTTATAATATTGTAATAATCAAAAGATTTAATTTAATTATAGTATATTAATAATGAATTTAATAAATCGGTTTCTACCAGGTTTATACCAGAAAGAGAAAGAGCTTTATGTGTAATATACATTGTATATAAAGTCGATATTATCGAAAATACAAACTAAGATATATTAATATCAACTTCATAATTGTAATATCAATCATTTTTATGATATGGATTATATAAAAGTGATATGAATAGTACACTGGTCGGCATATGTATTTTGACAAAATAAAAGTTAAGTATACTCATAACTTGAATATACTTCTTGTAAACTATAGGCATCAATGGAAAGGTAATTTCAATGCCGTTTGAATGATACAATACATTTCTTTACCCATTCAGTACTTATTGAAAAGGACGAATTTGTGTAAATCAACTTTGAAAAAAAAAAAAAAAACTTTTTTCCTCGTCTTGAAAACTTAAATTTTTTGATGCAAAAAGTTTCTTCAAACAAAAATAATAGTAACTGCAAAAAGAATTTTTCAAATATCATTTTGCTTATATTTTTTATGATTTTTTGAAGGTGACAATGTCGGAAAAAATTTGTATGAAAAAGACAAAAATATGGCTCAAATGCCTGTTTTTAAGCATTTTCAAAAATTCATAAAAAATATAAGAAAAATGATATTTGAAAAATTCTTTTTGCAGTTACTATTGTTTTTGTTTGAAGAAACTTTTTGCATCAAAAAATTTAAGTTTTCAAGACGAGGAAAAAAGTTTTTTTTTTTTTTTTTCAAAGTTGATTTACACAAATTCGTCCTTTTCAATAAGTACTGAATGGGTAAAGAAATGTATTGTATCATTCAAACGGCATTGAAATTACCTTTCCATTGATGCCTATAGTTTACAAGAAGTATATTCAAGTTATGAGTATACTTAACTTTTATTTTGTCAAAATACTTATGCCGACCACTGTATAAAGTTTTTTTGTGTATACAGACACAGATACATATATCCAGATATAAAGAGATACAGATATTCAGAGATACATTAGGCAGAAAGCGCTTAGTGTTTTATGGAGGATTGAGGGCGTGGGCCATAAACGACTAATCCCACTGAAATTCCGGCTAAGATCGCGCAGATTTTAGATCTCTTGATTTTTAGCATGCTAAAAAGGACACGCATGCTAAAAGGACATGCGAAGGACAGCAGGAGCGAACGCAAATGGCCTGTGAAAAAAGAAGAATACAAAGCGGAGGTCGAAGGTCACTCGATAGTGGTGGTGGTGGTGCTGCCGTTGGCGGTTCCCTATTGATAAAAGAGGGGAGGGGGAGGGGGTGAGAGATCCAAAGCGACAAGGTCAAACCGCCGCCCTTAATGGGCGTGACCACTGGTCACAATTAATCCGCCTAATTTGCATGTCACTTGCTTTTTGTGGCTGTTAATGGGGATGGCAAGTTAGGCGGTTCGGTTCAAAGGGCCAATCTTCGGGGGAATCCTTCGGGCGGTGGAGACTTTGAAGTCCGGAGAATCCCGCGGCTTTCCCGGTATGAAACACATCCCTAACCAGTTCAACACATTCCGAACCGCTCAACCTTGTGACTTTGTGACTTACTTTTTTAAACCAGCCCATTAACAGATCATTTGCTCGCGAAATACCCGCTTTTTGTTCTGCTTTTTTTACGATTCCCTAGTTTGAACCCAGATCAGTATAGTTGGAAAGTCAGTTCTTAAAAAATATTCCGCGCACCGCAGCGAGTCAATTTTTTTACGGCCCCTGGCCAAAAGGCAAGGTCAACCAGGATCAGGATCCTGGCATTCTGTTCCGCTTCCGAAATTCCGCGAAATGCGAATTTATCCGGGCTGGCAGAAACCTGGAAACCTAAAAACTGAAACTAGAACTAGAATTCCAATGCAGTTTTTTTATGCCGCCTAATTTTTATGTTTTATGGCCTAAAAAACAGTACCCAGCCCAAGCGAAAATCATCTCCGCCATAAAACGCCGCGTAGGTAATGCCCGTAGACCAAAAAAAAAACTGAGAGGCCAGCGCAAAAAAGGACAAGGGCCTGTCCCAAAACAAAGAGTCCTGCTCGAGCGCGCCGTGAAATTCGAGAAAAAATGATTTCATTTTTTAGAATCAGTGCGCGAAATGTGAGCAGAGTGCAGGACCTATTTCTCCTGCGGCTTTACGGTGGCCATTAAAGCCCCTAAAAAAATAACGCGAAAAAAACGAGAATTGTAAATCATGGCAATGTAAATGGAGGGTAGAAGTCGGATTATCGGAGTTTCGGAGGGTCCTGCAAAGTCAAACCGCAATAAAGTTGACACGTCGTGCGCAGGATCTGATAGTCTGAGGTCCTCAACTGCGGAATCGGTAATCGGCAGTCGCAGTCCTCAGCCACATAATGTAAAGTGCTCTATGTATCTGTATCTGTATCTATCGCTATGTGTGTATCCAGGACATGCGCAGAGGATATGCTCACCACACCAGTGATTGCCGCAATCATTCTAGTTTCATTATCTGGCCTGCAGATTTATTATAGCCCCCATCCCCTATGAAACCGAAAAGCTGCAACTCTGGACAGCCGCAGCATCCATCAGGGCAATTGATTCGGACCTTTAACTGCCGCTTCCCATTTGGCTGGGCCATTTACCCTGAACCCTGACCAATTGCACGGCCAATCGGGCCACCCTCTATATGGAAATGTTGGCAAAACATGAATTTGATTGTGGCGATTATCAGTGCGTTAATATCCATGAAAATGACGAGGCTGGCAGAATGCCAGAATGAATTCGAATCCGATAAACGGCGCATGGTCCGTTAATGGACAGCGTGCAAATTGGCAAACATGTCATGGATATAGATACATATATCGTATCTTAAGCTGAAACTGAATGGGAATCTGACTATATGAGTCCGAATCCATAGACACATGACGCATTTATGCTGTGTGTGCGAGAAACGTGTGAAATTATTTCAGTGCTGGCATCATCATTTTACAAAGATGTTTATTCATCCGCTGGCTGATTGCAAAACCCCTTATCCTCACCTTTAGAGCCATCTATTTGGCAGGGCCATAAAGCATTTTCGACTTCGTTTAGCGCTCTCAGCCTTTGACTGCAATTACGCAGTGAGTGGAGAGTTTAGATCTGGGAGTCACTCTCTACACCCAGAAAAAATGGGTTCACTTGAGCATATAGTCTCAGTTCGTCAATAAACAAAATATAGACTAGTTTTACCTAAACTTTAAGATCGCTTTAAGTCAAAAAACATATTCGAGAGCACTTTCGACCCAATTTCAAGAACTTTTCATCTCGAAAAAGTTAAAAGAGAAATTCTATCTACACCAAAAACAAAAGGATTCTCTTAATCCTACAGTCTCAATTCGTCAAAAAATAAAATACAGACTAGTTTCATCTCCACTTCAAGATCGCTTCATCTCAAAAACAAACATGAAATTACTCTCGACCCAATTTTAAGAACTTTTCTTCTCGAAAAAGTGAGAAGAGGACCTTTCAAACACAGAACATTTAGCTTATTTACTACAAATCGTATGTGAAGTCAAAAATACCATTTAAATTTATGTCTTTTGAAATGATATTCTTTGAGTTTTGTCACTCTTCCATTATATATGCGATTTGATCTCGTCTTTTTTCTGTTCTCTAAATTTTTCTCGGTGTATCTTTCCTTCTCTCGCTGGTGTTGGATAATACCCAGACCCATACCCATCTCGAGCCCCATCTTTAGATCTTGCCGTACCCAGTGAAGAGAAGATCTCCCTCTGATGATCACTTTATATTCATTGACAGTTAGTGTGAAATTCGTAGCTCATAAATCGATGGAGAGCCCGAATTGCGGTCGTCTTGGCCACAAAAGCTGCCTTTTGTCGGCTCAGCAGCTGGAAAGCGGAGAGCGGGGCCATAAATGGCCAATTCCGAGGTGCTAATTCACTATTAAAAGAAATCAGAAGACAGAAACTGAAACAGAAACCAAGGAAACCCGAAAGCAATCCCTAGTTCCTCGCTCACTCACTCATCACGCCCCAATAAAACTTAATTTTGTTTGCACATCATATGGTAAATGTCTAGGGCCTTGGCTGTTGAATAATGCATTGTTTTTCTGCGGCAGACGTGGGAGAAGTTCGCATGAAGTGGCGGCCATTCATGGCTGAGTATCTGTATCTATAGCTATGTATCTGGGAATCAATATCCATTGGATCCACCGTTTGATTGCCCCCATAAACGTTGGCTATATAGAGGAGACAAAGCCGAATTAGAGTCGACTGCCTAATTGATAATAATATCGCATTTACTCCCTCGCCCAGGAATCAGTTAACTCTTCTATGCCGCCGGCTGAGCAGCTGCTTCCCATTAGCCAGCCAGTTCCCATCTGCCCCTTTGGACAATTTAATCCTCTCGCCGGCCATTTCATCAGCTAGTCGCATAATTTTGCCATAAACAACTTGATGATTTCTGTATTTCAACACGCCTAATCCGAAATCCCTAATCCCCACATGATTAATTATCAACCTGCGCCGTGAAGTCAACCAACCACCCAGCAATCCTGCAGAGATTTCCTGTTTGGCTATTTTTTAATTTACTGTATTCGAATCTGTATGTGCGGGGGAATTCCCCGGGGCAAAACCGTGGCGCGTATCTTTATTATCAAATCATAAAATGCTGCCACTTGTGTGCCAGCATCCCCCAAGTGAAAACACCAGCCAAAAAACACCAGGAGTAACCGAAGGAAAGAAAGGGGTGTGCCTTTTTCACTCCAACTCCAGGGATAACACTTCACGGACCATTTTTTATGCCTCCGAATCGCCTGGCAAGTGTCAAAACATGTTTTGATGCCAGGCAGCCGCTCAATTAGATATTAGAGATAGAAGGGATCAGGGGTGACTGGGTATCTCAGCTCTATCTGTATCCTTGTATCGTACACCAACAAAAATAAAGTGTAGAAAGTCAACGAGTTAATTGAAAGTGTCCCAGCCTTTACAAAATATGTAAATTTATTTACATTAAAATAAGTTTAATTGTCTGAAAACATTTTCTTTTAACTAATTAAATTGTTAACATTTATTTATTTTAGCTAACCGTTTTTATAACTTGGAATCGAACCGGGGACGCAATTATCGGAGTTCAACACTCTTACCATTTGGCATTCAATAAACTTATAAGCGGTCCCTCAAATTTCTTAAAGCTTAAAAATTAAAATAGTTGGCTTAGAATTTTTAAGACTACACCAAAATACATGAAAAAAAGAGATAGGTTTGTAAAAATTGTAATTGGGATATTACTCCTCGAAGACCTCTGAACGATACCCAACAATATACATGAGGGAAAAAGAACAAAAAATCGTAGCATTTTAAAGGTAATGTTACCATTAACTTGCCCAAGAAATTAAACAACAAAATACTTTCTAATATTTTTTAAATAGTAAAGTAAAAATTACAAACATTTCAATTTATGTAGTTTTTTTGAGTGTGGTATCCTTGTACCGTTTACCCACCCCACTTTTTTGCTGACTTTGGTTTTTTAGCTGCGGGATTATGAGCAATTGACACCCCTTTTCAGCCCGGCTGAGCAATTGAAACACATGTTTTGCCTGGCAATTAAATAGGGATTTGCCTTGGAAAGGACAACGCTTCTCCCCTCTGATGATTTCTCAATTATGACAATTGTCTGACGTCGCAAAGAGAAAATAAACACAAGTCGGAAAAATGAATAGGGAAGAGGACGCCACGGGTGAGGTGACAATTAATTAGCCGAGCCCAATCCAATCCGAGGACACCGAAATTGATACCATGTTCAATGCAACCTGACGCGTGGCAGGGAGTGGGTTTGGGAATGGCTTCGGAATTGGGAATGGGCCCAGTTCCACTGCAAGGTCGCCGCCCAGCGGGGTGACTCCGGGTTACTCTATAGTGCCCTCCCGCTTGGATCTGCTCGAATCGCATTAATAAGCCATTGGCTTGTGCCAATCCCCCGTGGATGCCGATTTCCTTCCCCGCCGGGGCATCCCTACTCCTGATTGTGGGTGGGCCACTGGCCACTCCGAAGGACTCGCACTCGGCACGCTCTTCCGCTCGATTTGTGACAGTTTCCCTACGAAGGTCACCGAAGAGCAGCTGTCCCGCCAGGTTTCTCCACGGCTAATCCAAAAAGCCAGGTCCATAAAAGCAGCTCAGGTATATGTATCTATTTGTAACTCCCTCACTGGCCCAGGTAGTCGTAGGCATCGTTTAATATTTACAGACTTTAGTATTTATTTTGATTTCATGCATTAATTATGATTAGTTTAGCTACTATACTTTACAGATTGGCATTCTTAATCCCTCTTGAATATAGTTTTACCTTCCCCCGCCGGCGCATCTGTATCCAAATTCCCAAGAAGTCGCATGCCTCGTATAATTTTCAGTGACTTTCGAATTTATTTTTGATTTTGTGCCTTAGCTATGACTACTTTTAGCTACTTAACTCTACAGTATGGTACAATCTTCGCGGGAATAAATAGGGGAAGGGTTGGACGACTAAGTCTAGTTTGTACAATCTTTGGGGGATGATGAGGATGGGGGGTGGCCTCACTGCCTGGATGAGGGGCTTACGCCTCAGTCTTGTAGGGCTTGAAGAGCTTGGGCTTGGGCTCCGCAATCACAGTGGTCGTCGGCGGCGGCGACATGTCGGAGGCGGGACGCTTGGCACTGGGCATCAGGAGACCAGGAGCGGGCAGCGGACTGGTGGTGGTCAGGAGGGGAGCGGGAGCAGCTGAGGGAGCCACTGGACTGCGGTCGAACACCTTGGCATGATCGGATCCCACTGGCGAGAGCGACAGCGTGGAGGAGTGCGGCGATGAGGAGGACTGAAGGTCCAGCGGCGGCGTCTGGGTCTTGGGCAGACCGGCACCCAATCCCGGATAGCAGGAGCCCGAGGGCAGGGCGCCCAGGAAGCCGGCGGCGGCGGCACCGGCGCTGTACGAGGAGGCGGATCCCGAGGCGCTGGTACCCATCATGTGCGGATGCATATGAGGGCCAGCGGGATGCGGCGGTGCTGGGCGTGCGGTGGGGATGTGGTACGGTGTGTAGCGGTACTGTCCATAGGGCGACGGATGTGCCGAGTGTCCCGAATGGCCGGGCATCTGCATGGCCTGCATCTGGGGCATGGCCATCGGTGGCATGCCACTGGCCATCATGGGATTGCTGGCCACGGCGGCGGCGGCAGCAGCGGCGGCAGCAGCAGCGGGGGCGTACGGCGGATAGGGCATGCCCACACTGTTGGCCGCCGCCTGGAGAATGGAGGCGGCGAAGGCGGGGTCGGAGTAGACGGCGGCATAGGGCCAGGCAACGGCGATCCTCTGGCGCTTGTCCTTCATGCGGCGGTTCTGGAACCACACCTTGATGGTGCTCTCGGGCAGATTCAGCTGGGCGGCCAGTTCACAGCGACGGGGGCGGGACACATAGTTCTCCTTGTAGAACTCCTTCTCCAGACGACCCAGCTGGTCACGGGTGAAGGCGGTGCGGTAGCGACGGACCGAGGGGTCGGCAGGGATCTCAGATCCCCGACTGCCGTTCAGGGAGTTGTCCGGACTGGAGAGGCATTCTATTTGGAAGAGGGGAAAGAGTAGCAGTTAGTAAATTGCCACTTTGGAGCAGTTCTAATCTCTAACTTACCATTTGGCGAGGGTGGAGGCGTCTGGGGCTTGCCGTACTGGGTGGCCATGAGGTCCACAACCAGGGGCTTCTGGTCCACACTTCGGTCGTCGGCGTGATGGGCATGGTGGTTCTCCATGTTGTAGGTTCGATATCCGTGCATCTTGAGAGAGTGTTTTATGGTACTTATAGGAGAATTCTCGGTTTATTGGGAGAATCAAAGAATCGTAGGCAGTTGTTGACTGTGCGGCGGTCACAGCTCGAGTGTGCTGCTCTCAGCCACCCCGCGTCCTTTTATACCTCACCGCTCCGCAGGCAAATGGCAGCCATCGAGGGTTTTCGGCCAATCGAAGTGAAGCAGGCAAGTGCGAGAGGGATGGCCAATGAGCGGTGCTAATGTTGCGGTACTGAGAGAATCTATTGCTGGGATGCTGGGCTGCTGAGCGGCGATTACGAGGCGGGAGCAGCGGGATGGAGCTGCCGGAGCAGCAGGAGCACCCGGTAGTAGAACCCATGGAAATCTTGGAGAGAGAGCTCCGATTTGGTATTCATAGCGGATGAGCGAATCTTTTGTCTCGCCCGCCCGCAGGCGGCTATCTCCGCGGGAGCAAGCGGGACGGTCGAACCCCCTTAATAATGGGATTTTATCGGCTTCATCAAGAATGATATGGCATTATGCCGCTCAGTTGGGTGGTGTCTTGTTTGCCCTGCATGTGGGGTGCGTTGTATGTATCGGGGGTCGGGTCCCAAGTCCCAAGCATATATATATATTTATCGATCGCCAGCCAGCGAATTATTTGCGCTTTTATCAAGTCTTAATATAATGCCGCACGTTTAACAGCCTCACACTAGCTATTATACTGGGTCTGGGTATAGTATAGCTGGGTTTGCTGAACTTTATCCACCACCCGACCCCCGCAATAACCATTTGGTATCTCTGTAGAGCCGGATAATGGGGGTACGGGAGCCCAGTTGCTGGGACTTAATTTGAAAAGTTTTCGGTTTCGTTTGGCAAAACATTTATTATGATGATATAATCATGCCCAGAGGCAACTGTACCGGGAAAGAGTGTCCTTTTTTGGGGGACAGCTTGCGCAAATAGTGGGTGGATATGCATGGCTTGGTGGAAAAAAAATGTAGTGTAGGACCTGGAACTACCTGCTGAAACGGGTTAAGCTCGGGGATCAGGGTTAAGTCGGCGCAAAAAATAACCCAGTTCGCTAGTCCGTTAATTGCACTATGGACCTGGACTTATACGTGTCCCTAATCCCTTCGACATCATTATTATGTGTTTTTATGACTTTCTAATGAAATGGGCTGAGGTACCGGGTTCCAAGTCAAGCCCTCAGCTAATCCCAGCAAACAAATAAACATGGGATAGGATAGGATAGGATAGGATAGTATATCGGAATCGGAATCCCCTGACTTCGCAACCCGGTTTCGGTATATAGTCAGGGTCCCTCGATCTCGGCAATGAATTTCCCTTTAATTCCCGAAGAAAGTAGAGCACAGCATGTTACAGAACTGAACCGATTGTTCAAGATGCTGCAATAAAATCTAACTCGAAAGTGAAACGAAAACGAGGACGAAAGCGAAACTCTGCAATTGACTAATAATCTGGCTGATGGCAAAGGGATTAACACGGCACACACAGCGAGGAACCCATAGAGATCTCTGGGATCTCAGCTCTACGATCTCCGATCAGTCCCAGTTTCATGTCCAGTTCCATTGTTATGCATTACCGGGTAACCAAGAAGGATATCGCGCTCCTGCGAGTTAGTTAAAATTATTGGGTTATATTGCGCCGCAATTTGCATTGGCATTAACTCGCCGAGGCGGCGGAAACTACCTAGCTGAGTGACCTGGAAAGGGCCCAATGCAAGCCTTCTTGGCCGGCAAAGGTTCTGGGCTCGAACCGAACCGTACCGAACCCTACCCACAACCTACAACCTTGCCTATTGTGCACCGCCGGAGCCTTTGTCTTTGACTCCGTCCGGAGAATGGACCGCTTGGGTTAAGTCGTCAAGCGGGGCTGCGGCAGCGACAGTAAATACCCTTTATGGCGATCGGTTGGGTTGGGCGAAAGTGTCTGTCTGTCAGTCAGCAGTGGAAGTACCTGCCTTTACTCAATCCCAACACCCATCGATCCCGATACGCAAACACTTTCGCATTTCTTCAACTCGAAATACCAAGAAGCGTATCCCTAGCCCATTTGTTTGGCCCGTTTATTGCACATTCTGCACTCACAAAGCGCCGATCTCGCTGATTATGCCCGTCATCATGGCAAGTAAATGGCAAACACACTGGCCGAATTGTCTGCGCAATGGAAATACTGGCTAAAATTCGCAAAACGATGAAGGGAAGGCAGGGAAGGGCGGCGAAAAAGGCAAGAGACAGTGCAAAAATTGGCAATAAAACGACGAAAACGAGGGAATTATGCTTGATGATTGAGTAATTTCTGTAATAAAACAATTACAACAAAAGGGAGAAAAATTTATGGTGATTGCGGGAGAAGGATGTGTTGAGTAAGTGATTCATCGCGAAATCCTTAAAGACCTTTTCTTCGGGCGGAGTGCCAGTCAAGGATTGCCCAGTTTTTTATACTAGGACCCTTTTTAAATTTCGTATTTGAATCTAGTATTTGTATTCCAGTAATAAAATGACTTATTATTAAAGAAAGGTATTACAAAATATTATTTTTATTATTGTTCAGATGTTAATGCCATAATGACTTTAAGATTTAAAAGTTGTACACATATATATAATACGGTTTCAAAGCATAGAAGAATTCGACAATAATTCCCGAATGTCGAAATCATTCTTAATTATTGTTCTATGCTATATTAGCGACTTTTGGTTGTAACGTATTGAGATAATGAGATTACTTAGATAATAATAATATATGTGTTATTATATTCTATGGATCTCAATAAAAGTGGTATCTTATCATTAATCCTACGATTGTTTTTTTAAAGTACTCCTTAGTAAAAATACAAAAGCTTGTTTTTCCATGCTAAATGTTTTTAAAATACTTAAAAATATATAAAAAATGTATTTGTCTAGCTCCGCCTCACTTCTCAAAAATTAAGCTGTATACTCTCTGTTCAAATAGACCTTCCCATTCTTGGTGGAGGCATTAGAGCACATCATCCCCCGAATAAATGTGGTGGTTTGCATCCTCCACTTGAGACGGAATTTTACTCCCCGCACTCAAATAACCATAAAATGTCTGAGGAGTGTATAACAACATAAGTAATTTAATTTTCTAACAAACATCATATAAAAGTGGTTCATGTCAGAGAAAACTTTCCTAGACAATCGACGAATTAGCAGGCGTTTATGTGGGAAATATTAAAAAAAGCCCTTGATAAAAGTTCGAGCAAACTATTGCCTCATGTTTTTAATGGTTATACAAAACAACTTCACTACACTCAGACCCCAGAGATTTTTATGGCACAACCTATTCAGTTCCACCGAGGAAAAGCAGCGACCCAATCGAAGCTAAAATTTCCAATAATTGCCGGAGACAAAACAAACTAGCATATTTTATGCCCGAAGGATGGAAACGACCTCATAAAAATATGAATGCCATCGAGAACAAATGGCTCTTAAAAACGAGAGCACTGCGAGGAGTTATGGCCACAATTACAGGTAAGTAGAGCGCTAACCTTGTCCGCGTTTTTCCAGGAGCCCAATATAAAAACCCGTGAAGAATTAAAAAATTAGAGCAGTTCGCTGGGTTCGGGGAAAAAAACTAGCGCAGCGAAAAAAGCGTACAATGGGAACAAAAAACATGATCTACTTTCCTAATACGGCCTAAGGTCCTCCGGCTAAGGTCCTCACAACAGGATACTCCCATTCCGCGAACTAGATCGCCGTAAATCGCCATAAAAATCTGCATATACCATATACCATAATTCCATCCAGAATTTGTTTGCTACGGAAACAAAAGAATCGGGATGTGGAAATGGAAAACGGTGCCATAAACCGTAAAGAGAGCAGGGCACAAAAATTGGCCGGACAGAACAAAAAACTGATCTAGTTTTCTAATGCAGCGAGGTCGCTCTCGATTCCCCGAGGATCCTTCCTGTGCCCTCGTTGTCCTGCGGTTCCGCCGAAGGTGCACCAATAAAAAGGCGCGTCCGCTTTGCTAGTCTCTATTTCCATATAGTTCCCAGTCCTACCTAGTTTTTTTCGGCCCAATTTTTAGTGGAAATTCGAGCGTGCAATAAAACGGACGCATGTCCTTCCGAATGTCCGTTCCTCAGGACAACGACTAACTGCCGTAATTAGGAGGTTTGTAGGGCAGGCATCTCTCGAGGATCTAGGAACCGTGGTCCTCGAAGCAGGCCGGGAAAAAATGACAATAGAAAAAACTCATAAAAAGAGCAACAAAGTGGTCTAGAAAGAAAAAAATTGGCTCGCTTTTTGTGGAACAAAAAGAGGCCACAAAAAGCGTCCACGAGCCGAGAGACCGTTTTTCACAATCGGGCCAAATAATTAGGTGAGCGATTGTCCGCTCTTTGTGCGGCCCAATGATTAGCGGTTTCTTTTTTAGGATCGTGTTTTTGGAGGGCAGGGATTTTTAGAAGAACCACCAGCCTGGCAAACCGTCAATGAGGGCGGACAACAAAGAAGAAAAAACATCATTATTTGTATAAGTGTAGTCATTTCTTTACATTTGCTGAAGTTATTCATATGAAATTAATTTCGTAAAAAGTTATAAGATCGGAAAGATTTATATAAAATATATAAATTCTCCTATAATACACACTTTTAATACACATCCTGTTTTGACTTTCGGCATTCTAAATTAGTTGTCTTAGTTATCTAAGATTCAGATGATATAAAATATTTACTTAAAACTTTCCAGGCTCCATAAAAACCAGATAAGAATCAACAAAGTTTGTCGAAGTTAGAATTCAAAACAGACCTCTTAGCCAGTATAGAATAATCTGAAATTTAAATTAGGCGCAATAAATAAGCCTCTTAATAAAATAAGATAAAAACCCATCTGTGAGACATAATTTTCTGGAACATAATTATTTAAGTCCATCAACCCGAACCAGAGTATCACCCTGTAAATCAAAAGTCAAAATTATACTTTAATAACAATAAAACTTATTATAAATTCCATAAAATAAAAATTAAATGAATACCTAATGTTTGAAATAAAAATCACACTTTTTTATTAATCCATCAATATAAAATTTGCTAATGCCCAATTCTTGCAAACTTAAAGTGGCCCCCAACTGATGAATAGTCGAGGTATACTTTTTAGAGCTATGTAAGTAAAGATGCAAATCGCGGCATCTGTGACAGAGTCCCCACGGGTGGCCAAATCAATCGGACACGTTTACTATAAATACAGCGCATTGCGGTCTCCGAGGCAATTCAATTGAGCCTGTGACCAATTCCAAGCCGGACGAGGAGCGGAGAAGCGGAGGAGCTGAGCAGCAGGAGCTCGGGGTCAGATTCGCCAACAAACGCCGCTGGAAAGCCGCAGAGTGCAGGGTCAGAGGCAAAGGTCGCGGGAGGGGGCAGGACTTCTAGGCAGGGTCCTTGGAGAGAGCAGTAGCAGTAGTCCACCGCACTGACGAATCATATCAAAGTGGAACACAGGGTCTCAGACTCGAAGGACTCAGGGTCAGGCATCCTGCTAACAGACATGTCAAATCACAGGAAAACAACGACGACAGGACACACAGTGCCGCCAAAGGAGCAAGGGAACTCAGGGAACTCAAGGCAAAAATATAGAAGGTCCTGCAAAACAGCATCGTCTCACCGCAGCAAATTCGCGCCGACTGTGCGAGAACAGCGGGGCACACCATAATATTTTGGTTGCTCGACGAATTCTTCGCCCGGCAAACGGAAGACTCGCAGTTTTTGGGAGGAGTTTTCGAAGGAATTCCCGGGGCCTTTATTGATGGGCAATTAGCCACGGTGAGTGGCGGTTTTTGAGCGAGCCTGCAGGACCTCTGGCCACTCGGGGTCCCATCCGCGTTGGATTCGCTCGGCAGGAGCAAACCCACAGCTTCAGTGGCGGCGTCGAGATATCTTCCTCTGTTTCCATTCCCATTTCTGTAATTTCTGTAAATTTGAGTAAATTAAGTCGTTCCGGTTGTGCCCGTTTTTAGGTGGTACTTCTGTAGCAATTTTATTTGTATCGTAGGTGTTGTATTTGTCAACATTTGGACTCCGCTCTCGGAAATCTGGACTCTGGACAGGCAGGCAGTGGCAGCGGATTAGCCGATTTGTGGGCACGGATGCGAAATGCCTACTGCAGCACTAATTGGGCCGCTCTCTGTGCGAAGGGATGAGATGAGGATGAGGGATTTGGAATGGATATGGATAGTAATATGGATGGTAATATGACTGGTGGGAGGGGCAGAGGACGTTCTAAGGATGCGTTTATCTGCCCTGAGGACGTGCTAATTTTTTATCCAGCTGAGCTTGCTGCGAACAGAAAGTGAGCAATGAGTGCGCAGGTTGGAGGGTGAATTGAATCATTATTGCTGGTGCAGGGAATCCAGCCGATTTCCCCCCAGGGAATCACAACATAAACCTTTTCCATACTGCTAAGAATGGAATAGTGTAAATAAATATTTGCATTTGGAATTTAATATTTCGTACTAAATATTACATATTGGAATTAAATAATATAATCTTTATATAACAATTTTCCACTCTGATACAAAAATAAGACTGCACTTATTTATATATTTGCATTTGTAATGTAATGATTCGTGTTAAATATTAAATATTGAAATTAAATACAAAAACAGTAATATAATGTATAAATACATTTGAAAATATTTAAATCAAGGTAGAAAATATTACGTTCTATGTCAATTTTTAATTCAATGCAAAAGAATACAAACAAGGAAGAACGCTATAGTCGAGTACCTCGACTATCAGATACCCGTTACTCAGCTAAAGGGACCAAAGGAAAATGGAGATATGCAAGCAGCAAATGCGCCACCTACCGGCGGTAGACAGATTTAAGCGTTGTAGGCGTTAGAGTGGGCGTGGCAAAATTTTTTTTTTTATCAATCGATAGGTATTGACGAGACCAATACATTTGAGCTAAAATTTTTTATCTAGCATGAAAATTGTGGGCGCCACAGATTTGGGCGGTTTGTGGGCGTTAGAGTGGGCGTGGCATATTCGCGTAACAAACTTGCGCTACGTACAAGGCTACGAAATCTAAATCTGAGATCCCATTTCTCTATCTTTGATATTTTCCGAGATATCCGCGTTCATATTTACGATTTTTTGAAGTTTGTGGGCGGTTTGTGGGCGTTAAGGTGGGCGTGGCAAACTTTTTTTTGGGTCAATCGATAGGTATTGATAAGAACAATTCATTTCAGTTTAAATTTTTACTCTAGCATCAAAACTGTAGAAGCCACAGTTTTGGGCGGTTTGTGGGCGTTAGAGTGGGCGTGGCACTCTACTGAAACAAACTTGCGCTGCGTAAGAAGCTCAGGAATCTGCTCGCCAAAACTCAATAGCCTAGCTCTCATAGTTTCCAAGATCTCAGCGTTCATCCGGACAGACAGACGGACAGACGGACAGACGGACAGACGGACAGACGGACATGGCTAGATCGACTCGGCTAGTGATCCTGATCAAGAATATATATACTTTATGGGGTCGGAAACGCTTCCTTCTGCCTGTTACATACTTTCCGACGAATCTAGTATACACCCAAAAAAAAAACCAAAAGTATACACTTAATAAGCGTTGTGTTAAAAGTATACTAAAGTTAGTATAAAAATGTAAGTATTAACTCAACACTAATTAGTTTCAACTGTATACTTTGTAGTGTAAAAGCTCTACCAAAGAGTATAAAGCGTAAACCTGTAGTGTTATTTTTAAACTAGTCATATTCGACTTCTTAGTTTATTATTTATACTTGTGGTTTCAACAAAAACTTTATGTAGTATAAAGAAAATATAGTTTCAAATTATTACAAAATAGTTTCATGCCAACACTTTATAGTATTAAGCTTATACTAATTATTATATGAGTGAGACTCAGTAGTATAAATAGTATACAGAACATTAAATAGTTTTTCATGGTGTGAAACTAGGACAATAGCTATTATTCGAACATATATTTTGGTGTAAAACCAGGACATTAGCGAGTATACGAACACAGAAAATGCTACCGGAGTAGGCGTTGTTTGACGCGTTAATGATGATTGTGATTTTATGCCGAGTCAACATGTAAGTAAAATATTTGTTCTAAAATTTAAAAAAATCAATATTATATTGTCCCTGTTGGTAAATATTGTGTATTTTCAGATGCAAGTGCTTTGCGCACGCGTACAGATGCATAGCGCTTCGGACACGACACGGAGAACGGTTGTCCAGAGTGCGGCAGTGGGATTGTTGAGGACGATCAGCATGTCCTATTTTAATGTCGCCGCTTCGGGTCTGATCGCTAAATGCTGATGAAGACCACCGGAGCAAGAGATCGGCCAGCGACGGCAGCCTTCGCAGCGAGTGTACTGCGAACGCAGCGTCGCATCGAGAAGGAGAGGAGTGAAGCTACAGCCTAGGTGGCTACCATTGCGCTAAGCAATACCTTGCGGTGATACCGCGCAATCACGGCCCCTACTCTTGTTGCTTGTACTTATTTTAGTCTGCATATACGTGTTAGGTAAAGGAATATAAAAAAAAGGAGCTAAAACATGTTATGTGTGTTGCGCAAAATATGAAAATTTATGAAATAATAACAAAATAATATGTGAAATAGTAATAAAAGAAAAACAACATACAACTTGATTTTATTGGGTTTGGGATACCACGAAAAACAAAATAGTATAAATTTTATGTATACTACAGGCAACGGGGAAATCGTATAAGTTTTATACGAAATAGTATAAAATGTATACTAACGATTTCGATAAATAGCTTAAAAAGTATACTACGGCTCTCTAGATTAGTATAATATGTATACGAAATAGTATAAAACGGAGACTACATAGGATAGCTTTTATACTAAATAGTATAAAAAGTAAACTATCAGCATAAATTTCAGTACACTGAGTGAGTATAAATTGTATACTCGTTAGTTTAACTTTGATAACTTCGAAAGTTTCAGTTTAATACTTTGGGTGTCATAAAGTTAATACGCATCTTATCAAGATATTTTTGACACTCAATAGTTTAGTTTTAATGTACGAATAGTTTAGTTTCTATGATCATTTTTTTTTGGGTGTACCCTTTTACTCTACGAGTAACGGGTATAAAAATCAAACTTTGTTGCCGTTTAATTGTATACATATGTCTACATTAAGATTTATTAGCAATTTTTTATGAAATTAATGGAAATACTACTATCCGTTCTTCCTATGTTCTATCACATTTAAAAAGCTAAGAATGCAATATTTTTGAATCAAGGCGCCATGAATTCTTCCGATGAGTCATATTTTTCCCGATCTGGTAACACCGACCCATTTTCTAGCAGAAATGTTAAGATGTAACGTTTTTTAACAGAATTTTCCTCTGCCACTGTTAGAAAACGTTACATCTTAACATTTCTATTAGAAAATAAGCCCTTTTCGGCCTGGCAGCACGGCTACTAGTGGCAACGCTGAACATTTTAAATAAGGAAATTTAAATTCTGGGAATTTTAAAATCTGGCTTGTGTCTTTACTAAGGCAAGGAATTTAGACAAGGGCTGCCAGACCGCTAATGTTTATCTTTTAATTCGCCCGCATAGTTCGAATTCGCCGCGTCTTGTTCGAATTTGACTCGCCTTGTTAGGAGTGTGTCTTTGCTGACCGAGCGGTGTCACCCTCCAGACGTATACTATGGTGGAAATAAATCCCAGACTCCGTTGATATATTCAAAAAGTTAAACGCGGTTTATTTAGATTGCCTACCAAATTTTGAAATTTTAAGTTGTTCAAAGCTCACTTGTTTTCAAATTAATTGTAAGCTAATCAAATTTTAAAAACTTAACATACATAATCTAACAATTTCAAAAAATGAATTGTAGAAAAGTAACTAAAATAAATGTTGAAAAACGATTTTTTCTAAAAAATCAATTAAACTAAAGTTTGTCGTTAACGTGGTATTTAGAAATCGTCCTAAAAATATCTGGCAAAAGTATGCTACAAAATTGCCGCATAATTAAGACCATTTAAAATACTTAATTCAGTAAATCTTTATTTAAATTTTAAATAACAAATATTTAATATGGTGCCTGCTTGCGAGACTTTTTCTCCTTCTTAACTTTCAGCTTGTCACTGCTGCCTGCGGTTCCACTGGTTTCCTGTGACCAAACAGTAACAATGCCGGATTCGCCGCCCGTTATCAGTAATCCTTTCTTGGAATCAAACAGACTGTCCCTCACAATCTGCTTGTTTCCCTGAAAATTGGCCAGCGGCTGGAGTTCGTTCTTGTTGGTAACGCTCACGGAGCGCAGGATCTCCCTGAAAGATGAGTAGTTATTTGGGGGTACCAGAGAAAACTCGGTTAAGCACTCACCCCTTGTTGAAATTCGTGCCCGCCAGCAGAAAGACTCCTCCGTCCTCCTGGTTGTGGGCACCAATTAGGTTAAAGTTGGCCGCATTTTTGCGCCTTATTGCCGCCGTGACATCTGGCCGCTGGAAGGAGGCCACCTCATCGCCCTCCTCGCTTTCGTAGCTCTTAAAATCACCCGTGGTTGTGATGCAGGACACAATGTCCTTGTCGTAGACGTTTTTATGCCACTCCAGACGGGCCACACTGCTCTCGGTGTTAAAGGTGCTCATCAGGGCCTCTTCCTCTTCCGCCTCCTTTACATCAAAGATGTTTATCAGACCATCCACACTGCCCGTGGCCAGGAGATCCGGATTCTGGGCATGGAAACGCACGGAGGTGACGGTGTCCTCGTGGCTTTCACAATAGCAGCCCATCTGCCGTCGCTCCCGGACGTCGTGGAACAGCAGGAAGGCGTTGCTCTCGAATTGCTCGGTGCCACAGCAGATGACCCGCCCATTGGCGTTCCTATCGAAGCAGCACATCGACTTGGGCACCGGCCACTCCATGTATTTGTGGCGGTACGAGAATCTCGCCTGCTCGCCCTTTAGGCGCAGGTCGTAGAGGCGCACATAGCCATCGGTGGTTCCCACAACGATGTTGTGGGGTCCCTCGTCGAGGAAACGGATGCCACAAATGCTCACAGGCTTCGGGGAGTCTGTGGGCGGCAGAAAGCTAAAGTTGGCCAGTTTCCCGGCGCCCGCATCCAGGTTGTATATGTGCATCGCCGAACTGGACAAACCAGCGGCAATCCGGGTGAATCCCTGATCGGCGGCCAGACTGAGCACATATTCCCGCTGCAAGGACACGCTGGTCTCGTCCTGTGGCTTATATTGCAGCTGGAATTCGGCGGCCAGCTCCTGGGGGCTACAGGTGTCCTCGTCGCCGATGTCTTCCTCGTCCTCCGAGTCGGGCAGCTCCTCCTCGGCGGCTTCTGCAAGGAGCAAGGATTTAGTAGGCTGTAGTTAGAGGCTTAAAACTTCTTTAACCTTGGCAATACTTGTTGAAATCACTCATTCTTGTTGGTTGTTGACTTCTTGCACGTGTATTGAATCGCTTTAGAGATGGGCAGCTAGCTAATTTAGAGCTAACTCAAGGCTAGATGAGTTCTGATAAACGATTTAAGGTGAATATTTGGTGACCAAGTTTTCTCCATTATTTGATTTTTCCCCGTTTCTTAACTTGTAACATCAGTTATTCCAAAAGTAAACAGGATAATAATTATTATAATGACATGGTTAATTATCTAGCCTTTTTATCAAGCCAAATAGAGCAACATTGCTTGCAATGCTTCTTCTTACCCATACAAACAAAACCATTCACAGGGAAACGCCTTCAATAAGGTGACCAGTTTTCAAATTTTAGGCGCGAATGTTAATGTTAAAAAAAAAACATAGTTTATTTTCGTTATTTTTTAATTATAAAAGGGACATTTATTAAAATAAATAAAAAATTTTAAGCATTTTATTAAGCCAAAAAACGTTCTTTACTGTGTAAAATAACTCTTCAAAATTAAACTTATTTATTTGAAGTAGTTCTTTATATATTTAAAATAAAATAAATGTATCCCAAACAAATATAAATATCAACAAAATATGTACAATTTCCCATAAGTCCACAAACAACGAAATCATTACCATTTAATATCGATCTGTAGATTTATTCTTTATACAAAAGTGAATTTCACAAGAAGCCATTCCGAATACGACATATGCATTTGCCACAAGTCAGTTGCCTAAATATTCTTTCGGTTTGGAGTTGGTTTTGCGTGTTCGTTGAGGTTTCTTGATTGACTGACTGTTTTTAGTTTTGTTTTGTGTTCTGTACGGTCATATAAATATATATGTACATATTTATATAGGTTCTGCTTTTTTATATTCAACAAAGGACTCAATTTCCTGCGCAGCATCTCTAACAAGAAGAACTCTTCAACAAGCAACTATGTATTCAATAATTAGATATATGCGGGTTACAATATAGTTCCTATTCACATGAAGTCGTCATAGTCTTCGGTGAAGTCATTGCCGTACTTTTGGTAGCCGTCAATGTCCTGCGGATAGTAGGTTTAATTAGTTATAATCAGCAAATGTAAAGGTGGATCCAAGGACTCACGTCGTTCTCGGTGCGCAGCGTGACCTTGCCCTTGCCCTTGCCAGCGGGCTTCTTGGCATTGGCCTTTTCCAGCTTCAGCTTTTCCGAGTGCAATATCTCCACGTTCATTTTGACCTTTTTGATGTCAGCGGCGCTCACTTGATAAGGTGGAAAATTCAGATCAGATAAGGTTTATTTGGGCGTAAGCCGGCTAGTCACTTACGATTCACGCATAGGCTGCGCACCAGATCTTCGACGAACTGGGGGAAGTGCTCCGATTCCCGGAACTGGGCCACCTTCCAGCTGAGCGTGGAGCCAAACTCCTTGAACTCCTCCTTGCTTTCCGGATTGAAAGCGTCGAGGCCGCCGCTCGTACTCGTCACGCCAAAGGCGTCTTGGGCGTGTTTAAGGTCCGAGGCCTCCTGGATCTTTTGCAGGCGCAGCTTCTCGGCCAGTTTATCCGCAGGCGATAGGTTGGCCAGTCGTTCCGCCTCCGCTTCCTCCTCCAGCCGCTGTGGATCAAGGATCCCCAAAGGGTAATGTAATCTCTGAATGTCTATAGGGTTTAGGGACTATTCTACCGCTTGCTGCTCCAACTTGGCCTTTAGTGCCTTGCTTGGCTTGGTTTTGGCTGGGACTTCTGTTTTCGTGGGCTTCTCCTCGTCCTTCTTCTCCTCCTCGTCCTCCCAGCTGTCCTGCGGATGGGGAGTGGGCAAAAGATTGGGTCAGTATGCTGCGAAAGTGCACACGTGTACAGCGCGAAACGAAAGTGAAACCGAGTGCACACAAAAACAAGTTTTGGTCCGTGTGGCCCTTTGTTGTTGTGCTCGTGGCTCGATCTGCATATGGCATTGCTTTCGGTTTTTTTGGGATTTTTGTGTAGTGGGTGGCGCACCTTGATGTCCTCATCCTCGTCCTCGCCCTCCCATTTGTTTACGCTGGCGGCTACATTCGGCAGGATGACCACTTCACTGTCTGCTGCTGATTCTGCCAGGTCACAGGATGAATCACAGGGAAATCGGAAAAATAAAAAGGGTTTCGAATACGGTTAGTTGGCGGGCGCTTTGGCTAAAAATACTCTTCAAGGCTGGTTGCATGGCACTCCAACAACAACAGCAACAGCAACAACTACCACGGCGACCACGTTTATTGTCCGCCCCGAATGACGCACAGCCCCCGCTGCCGCCCGCGCCCCTGGGAACTCACCCCAATCGTCGGCCATAGCTGCGGATCTCTATATATCTGCGGGATTTGTGCTTTTTTGGATGGGTTTGTGCTAGGATCGACTTGGTTCCAGCCTCGCAGCGATTTCGGGAATTTTCCAAAACCAAATCTACTAGGGGTGGAGAAACATCAATGGGTGTATCGATGTTTTTATATCTCTTGCAAACATCGATATATGAATATCTAATATATGAATATCGATGTTTTTACATTTTATTAATTTCTTATAAATTTGTTATTGTTGTGCCTGAAATGTAACGTTTTGTTTGATGAAATTGTGGAAGACAATACAATGAAAGTTTGCTATTTTAATATAACCTGCCCAAATTTCATTTTACCTAAGTTGTGTGTTCAACAAACACTGTTTGTACCGACGAAATTAAAAAACGAATTTAATGCATCCTTTAAAATTCCGCAATGACCTAATTTTGTTTACCAAGTATGAATTTTATTTAAAAGTCAGAAAATAACTTATATTCTCTGATCGGAAACATTAAAAGTCTTACAATAACCGTTTTTCCATGACTTATATATGTCAATAAATAATTGTTTTTTAATGATCAGGAATATAACGCTTTTAAACATCTATTGCCAACGGGATCGACACAGAAAGCTCGTCTATTGGTTAACCTTAGAAAAACTGAAAAACTGAACTACCTATACCGAAAATTGCATAAGAAGAAAGTATTTGTAATTATTATATGATTAATTAAATCTTTTAAAAAAACGTATCCTAAAGATCTGTTTGACTTCTTAACTTTGATCTAGGGGTCCAACTCAAGCGGAAATCGTCCTTAGGATAATAATAATAATAAAATTAATTAACCATTATTAAAATTTATTTAATTTGTGCGCGATGTAAGACTGTCAATATTAGTTCTAGTCTACATCTGGTTGCAGGATTTTAATTTGTGGGCGTAAGAGTGAGTTAAAAACGATACCGCAGTTACCGCTTCATAAGGATCTTTAAAGTGTAGTGGGACCAGAGATTCAGGCTTTTGACTCTATAGTTCGGTTGCACCACTTTGAAAAAAAATCTTCTCAAATTTTCAAACGCAAAAGGAAGCGTATGCGCGAATATTAAAGATAAAATTGAAGTGAAGTAAAAAATTTAATAAATTTAATAATAAATAATTACAACGCATCCTACAACGATACTCGCATCGGCTCAAGCGAAACGATATTTTTAAGAGGATTTGCCCACCGTCGGTCTGGTCACTCTACGCAGCACGGGCAATTGCATCCAGTGTTACCAATTTAGTTATTTCCCCACTAGATCTATCGGTTTTATATTTGCAAGCGGGAATTTCAGCTGTTTTCCACCAAACGTTTTCGTAACAATATCTTAAAAAATCATCATCTCATCAAGTAGGTTCGAGTTTTTCTTAACGAGAATTCAAGTACTTCTATCTTATTAATTGGTAAATATACCATTAAAAATGTATGGCTATTTTTAGCTTTCTTAAAGGGTGGTATAGCTCTTTTTTGACCCGAAGAGTTGGCAACACTGATTCTATCCTAGAACTATCTGCCACATCGGATTTTTTCAAACTTTGTGTACTGTTTTCCCAGAAAAGAACAATGTCATAGCAAATTAAGAGTGAATTGTGATAGCAACATCGAAAGCAGCCGTTTGTGTCGCCCCACCTCCATGTAGCATTGGCCCCGCTAAGTCCTCGTTGCTCCCCAAACGCCGCAGCATCCGCAAAACAATTTCCGAACCAAGTGAAGATACACCAAACACTTGTAGAACGCCCACGCAGGGTAAAAGAAGAGTCGCAGATTGCAGCGAAGACGTGTCACTAAGATAAGAGTTCAGCAAAGCTAAGAAAAGGAGGACTCGAAATGGCCCAAACCAGCGGGAACTTGTCCGGAAACATGCAGCCGCCACCGCCGGCGGGAGCCCGGTTCTCCGTGGACCTTCAAAGGTGAGTGACCTATGGACAGGACATACATGTCCCAAACTAATCCACCTTAAACCCCACAGCCTGCCCACCCTGGCCAACCTGCCATCGCCGCTGCAGATCTTCCAAATGGTGCGCAACTCCCTGAGACCCTGGATGGTCTTCTTCAACATCAACAACTTCAAGACGGCTGTCAGCATGCAGCGCCTCAATAACCGTGTGGTTCGGAATCTCTCCTACTTCCAGGCCAACTACGTCTTCATCTTCTTCGTACTGATGATCTACTGCCTGTAAGTGATCCCAATGCCCAGCTAGAACTATCCTAACTAACTACTTATTGTAATCCCCTCCAGCATCACGGCGCCCTGCATTCTGCTGGTCATCCTGGCCGCCGCCTTTGGTTGCCACAAGCTGCGCGTGCGCAACAGCAACATCACCGTGGTGGGTCACCAGCTGACGCCAAGCCAGCAAATAATAGCCCTCAATCTGGCCACGGCGCCCGTGCTCTTCCTGGTGGGTGCGGGAGCTGTGCTTTTCTGGACCCTGGGCGCCTCTTGTTTTGTAATCGCAATGCATGCTATCTTCTACAACATCGATGCTATCGTGACGGAGGAGAACGAGGGATTCCTCGCTCAGGTTGTCTGACCGCCAGCCAGAAGCTGAAGGTTAGGTCTTCTGGGATCAGGACAACCCGCGACGAGGTCGAGGAGCAGACATATTAGCCACTATGGGGCCTTATTAGTCGATACGATATATGCAATATTTCATATTTATAAAGAATTCTAGTTTAGTTTTAGCCGCAGACATTGAATAAAACAAAACACACAAGCAATGACAGATTCATAAGACTATATTCCATTTGGCAAATCAATCGCAAGAGAGGAGACACGTTCGGCAGAGAATTTCAATTTAGTTCTGCAAAACTAGTTTTAAATAAATAAAGACATAAGATCCTAGTGTTCTTTTAAAAATCCACCTGTTTAAAAAGTTAAGTAGAGGTTAACGACTAAAGTCGATGGAGTTTTTTATCACCCTAAAATGGGTACCATTCGGCACTCCAATATTATAAAATATTTATAAGTAGCATTGGCCTTTTTTTTTAAACCTATTTCGCTTTAAAGTAACTCTAAAAATATTGATAAAAATATATCTTTCGAATGTCCTAGCAACCTTTAATTAAATCGAAAATAAATACTCCCTAGTGTGAATTTCTCTGCAGAATGTGCCCCCACAAAAAGTGAATCTAAATCACAACGAAAAAACACGCATAGCACGACGAGTACAACTAAGTCGGTATTTCAATGAGGTACAGGTAGTTAGAACTAGGAATGCTTCGTTAGCTGCGTAAGTCTTGGTCCATCGCTTAGGCAAACTGGGCGCTCGCCAGCGTCTTCGTCTCCTGCTCCTCATCGCTGGCCTGCTGGTCCAGCTTCTCAAATCCATTGCGATCCCGATCGAGCAGACCGCCCAGCTTGAAGCCTTCGCTCTTCTCCCACGCGTGACGACGACTGCGGGCTCCAAAGGGTAGACAACCTGTGGGATATGTGGGGTTTACAGATTAACTAACAATTGCCATGAGATCAACGGGCACAACAACACTGAGAGATCCCATTCCCCTTTTTAGTTCATGCATAGATCTTCGATCTGGCGTGCACTGAAACAAACCGAAAACAAAAACAGAAGACTCTTAATGACAAAAAAAGGTACATTTTGTAGGTATGCTTATGTATTTTGTATAAAGGACTTGTATAATATGGAACAGTAAATGCAAACGACATTTTAGTTACAAAATATAATTTGCAAGCAAATACAAAACACACTTATATAATACATGCTGTGTGATGTACGAAACCAAAAAAGCGGGTATAGCAGCCATATAAGGAGATTCAAAGGTAAACCAATTCAAACTTATAACTAAGGGTTACTAATACAGTTAAGTGTAAGTGACAGCACAACACAGGACATTGAGTGAGGGGTGTTAGCACTGAGGATCAGCAGAGACTCTGGTTGGAAGCAGTCAGTTGGCGGTACACCAGGTCACTGGGCGGAGCAGAGCTGATTGCTTGGTTACCTCGTTTCCTTCGCCGGGCGAAAATCAGAGCCAGGGCAAAGGTTGAACCGGCGAAGAGGAGCATAAGCGAAGCCACCAGAATGGCCTTGCCACTGGGGTGGTGCACAGTCTGCGCCGGCGCCTCCGCCTCTCCCACAGCCCGGCTGATTGCGCTGTTGCTGGAGTCCCTAGTGGCCGACAATGACATCGGCTTGGCAAGCGATCTGTGCACGAACTTGTGGATGCGCATTGGATTCAGCTCGGCCACATAGATCTCGTTGCCATCGGCGGTGACCGCCACATCGTGCGGGTTCTGAAACTCCTGGTTATTGGGACCAAATTTCGATACCAGTTGCTTGCTTCGCATGCTCAGCACAAAGCCGTGCACCTCGTTGTAGTGTTCGGGATGGATCCCCAACTCGGCGGTGGGTCCGTTAACAATGACCAACTGCCCACCTAAAGCGGAAAAGGGATATATTTAGGGGAATAATATGTTAGGGGCTTCGTAGTAGTAGTCTAAGTAATGAAATCTCGTCAAACGGTCGAAAGATTCTTATGACACCTCATGAAAACCGATACCAGGAGAAGATTGATCCACTCACCCGCTGCCGGGGTGTAGTCCATGCTGAAGAGACGGTCCCCTATCAGCTGGCTGTGGTACTGTGAGTGGAAGGTGCCGTTAATGGAGGAGAAGCATTGCACCCGTCCGTTCTCTCTGTCCGCCGTACAGATCAGCTGCAGCTCCGGAACGAGAGTAAGGGCGTGGGGAATGGCTAAGTAGTTTTGGGGCGCCACGTCGAAGGATATGCCGGAGAAGGTGTTCTGTCCCCACGACAGGATTAGCTCGCCCGCTCGCGAGTACTTGAGGATGCGGGCATTGCAGTATCCATCGGCCACAAAGAAGTCGCCGTTGTCCAAGACCGCCACGGAGGTGGGCTTGCAGAATCTCCGCCCGGAGCCGGGTTGAAAGGCCTCGCCGAGAGTAAGCAGTGGTTTTCCATCGCCTCCGCGTGGCGGGAACTTGAAAACCTGGTGCATGGCCACATCCGTCAGCCAAATGTTGTCCTCGGGGTCCACTGTCAGGCCATGTGGCATGTAGAAGCTGTGGATGAGATTAAATTAGACAGGGCTTACTGATGAGACAAAGCTGTATAACTTAGCTGATCACCTACTTCTTACAAACAATTCGCCCTAGATGTAATTACTGTTAAAGATTTCTTGCGTAGAAGTAAGTTAATCTTGTCCTATATGTGATAATAGGTAAGTCTATGTTCATTTGAATTTATAAAAATTTTTATGCAGTGGCTTTTTAACTGCTTACTTTGTTAACCTGCACTAGATAAGCATATACTGCAAAATACTGCACTATAAACACAAAACAAAGTTCACGCTGATGAAATTGATAATGATTAAGTTGTAAATAATCTGGTGGGTCTAAAATGTACAAACTAAAGTGACACGTACTAAGGGACAGCCCTTACATATAGTACATCCATGTTTTTAGTAATAAACTGGGTGAAGGAGTTAAGAATTCAATCGTCTACATATCCTTACAAGTTCTTGCCACAGTCGTATTGCACTTTGCCCGTTGCCGGCTCCAGTGCCAGGATGGTGCTCTCCCTGATGGGTCCGCGGTTCTTCTCCTGGAACTGGTTCCTGATGTCGAAGGTGGTCTGACCCCAGATGCGGTCCACGCGATGGAAGATCACCACGTTGCCGGCCTTGTCGAAGCTGACGGCTGTCACGGCTCCCAGCTTGACATTGTTCGCCGGCCAGGCATTTTGGTAAACATAAGCTGGGCACGGAATTTAAGGTTATTATAGGGTATTCGGTTAATGAAGGATGTCCACTCACTGTTGTTCAATTTCAACAGCTCAGTCTTAACATCGGTAATGGTTTGTTTGGGCGGTTGTGGCCAATTAAGCTGCGTGACCGCCGATCCTGCTCCGGATCCCTTGAGAATCTGCTGCAGGCGTTCGTTGCTGTTGTCCACATTTTGCAGATAGCGTGGCGAACTTTGAGTCTGAAAAGGGGTTTTAGATTAAGATTAGCCTCAGGTAGGAAACAAATAATTGCCACGGAGCACAAAGCACCTACGCACACATGCGAAATACACACAATGCAGCCAAATCAATATGCCGAACATCTGTGCACACATTGCAAACATATGTTTGTTTGGGTCAAGGAGCGTTAGGGCTCTTATAAACTGGTCAACTGTGTGGGTGGATGGATGCCCTGTTTATATCTCAGGATGGGATTTACCTGTGACACCGCTGGCTGGGGGAAGAGGAAGAGTTGGAGGAGCAGGCAACAGATTGCCAGGGATTTGCTGCCCAGGCACTTGGCGCTGTCGGTGGAATGCATTGCTTCGGAGTCCCTGTGAATATATATAGCTGCACGAATGTTGGCGGAGATCCAGTCCGGTGTGATAGTGCCCGTAAACAAACGTCTCCGTTTCGGAACTACAAAACTACTTGTGACGCGGCCATCTTTGCTTGCGATTGAGATGTGATGTGTTCAGGAGCGCAGGTAGAATGAATTGAATAGGGGTAGATACGTTGTCATTTTAATGTCCTGTAGTGTGACCATATTAGTTATGGGAATAAGGATCATACAGTGCTCTTTATATTTAAACCTCACCTTAATTACGTTAAAAAGTAACTAGAGAATTGATATACTGAATATTACCAAATATTGTAAAGGAACATTTATTACATGACACATTTATATTTAAAGCACTACATATTTTGACTTTCAATTTGGCTGATTTGTACCCAGTTTTGTGGACAGAGGTGATTTTGATTTTGCTTTTATTTATATAATTTAAAGGACTTTTTATAATAACATCTGATGTAAAGGTCAAAAACATTTAATAGGGTATTGTTCTTGGAATTCTATGGACTATGATATATTATAAATAAATTGGCCCTATTTTATTTTTGTATAACTAAGATTAAATAAATGATTACTACGCCCCTGACAAAACATCTGTTCCGGAGGCGTTAGGGAATTTTTGGTTTTCCCTCAACGTTTTTGTTTACTTCCGCGTTGAGTTCAGAACCGCTTTAGAGAAGAGAAACACTTTCAAAATGTCACAAACAGATCTGGATAAAAGCATTGAGATAATAACCAAGACCGAGGAGTTGGCCGACAAAATAATGGCCAACAAGCAGGAATTGACGGTTATGGATAAACGACGACAGGAAACTCGGGAAGCATTGCGGCTGATGGAAAAGTCCGAGGACAAGAAAGTTTGGATCACCATTGGCAGCATGCTAGTCAAAATGGAGAAGGAAAAGGCCTTAGATTTGCTAAAGAAAGGTTGTCCACTACTTCCTATAATAAATCCTCTTATTAATAAATGCTTCCTGCAGATCAACACCAAATTGAGCAGCAAATAAACCTAATTTACTCCGACCAGAAATTGTTGGTCAATAAACACCGCGATCTGGAGTTCAAATCGCCCTTCTCGGGCACTAATCTCAAGCCCCTAGGAAAGAAGGAGTTCGATGCTCTGAAAGCTAATCTACCAATGCTGTGAAAGTAGTTCTTTAAGTAAAGTTTTTATTTCAAACCCGGCTTGTTTTGTTTTGGTTCAGCAATGTGACCGTAGGAGGGTCGGCAGAAAATGCTTGGTTTTGTACGGCTATGTTGAAACAGGTTTACTCCCGGAGTAATCGATATTTTATAAAATTTGATTTATTTTAAACGAATTTTTTTTTGATTTGAAAATGTAGCTTCCGCAAAACGTTAATAATATCCCTTTTTTTGAAAACACGACATGAAATCAATTTTAAAAATTTAAGTCTGTACTTTAAGTCTTACATTGGATTAATGTTGTTTACCCAGTCCTTACCTTGAATTCCTTTTTCTACGATCGTTATAGTAATTGCAACTTTGTCAATTCAACGTCAACATTTCGCAAAGTTAATTCAGTGGACCCTTAAATCTTGTGTTGGCGCCAAATACGCACATCTCTAGGAACCACCAATCGACTTATCGGCTCACTGCCATCGCCAGGTGTGACCGTACCCCTCGTCGAGTGTGACCCACCCGCGCAAAGCTCCCGCAGCACATTTGTTGTAGCGCTCCGTCGTTGTTGACTTGTTTCGTCGTAGGCTCCGATTGGACCGATCTGATCAGACTTTGAATCGATCGCATTGATTTCGAAACGCTGACTCTTAATCGGGAACTAGCCTAGTATATAGGATCAGATCAGAACAACGCTGACATTATTGAAATATACCCCAAAAACGGGCAAAAACGTGCGCTCTTACGTCGGTCGCGTGAGTGTGTGTTTGTGTGTGGTGAGTTCTCCTCAACCCCCCCAACCCCCGTCGTCGCCCACGTCTCGCTCAGCGCGCAAAAGTAAATTTTAGTGCAAATAAATTGCTTTGCTTATCTCGAAGCGCGCGCTCGCATGATGAACGCAACTGTGTGCGTGCGTGTGTGTTTGTGGGGAGTGAGTGTGGCGAGTGTTGTTAATTAATTTACAAAAGTCGCTCCTGTTTGGCGAACAACAGAGAACAACAATAACAACAAACAGCAGGCGAGGCAGTGCAAAAGTGCGAAAGCGTAAGAAAAACAAAAACAACGCACGTCCTAACGGTAGTTGCATGTGGGCCATTTCGCCCACCCAACCCCCCCACCCTTTTCCGGAAAACGAAAGTTCTTTTACATGTAACACAACAACACGCTCAGAACGCAGAGAGCGAGAGAGAGCGAAAAGCCCCAGAGCGTGAGAGGAGAGAGAGAGCGCCATTTGGCCTTGAACTTGCGACGGTAAGTTGAATTTAGCCTTTCTGTTTCTGCCACTTATTCCACCTCTTTGAATGCACTTCTTGTAATGTTGAGTTCAAAAGTCGATTGGACTATTACTGACTATCTAAAATTCCTTATCTCCTATCATAGGATAAAATAATATATTTGGTGAATTGGTTCCTTATACCAATTTTGAATTTGGTATAAATTGATAGGAATATGCTAACAATGAGAAATCATCAAAGCTTGAATCTATATTTTCTTCTTTTATCACCGTTATGGAAATTATCAAGATTTTGTACTATTCAGATAAAGAAAGTAAAAGAAATATTGAAAAAAAAGTACAACTTCTATAACTACATACATACATACACACCTGATCATATTAATAGGTACACACATCAACTCTGACTTAAAGGTAACAAAATAAAGATTTATTCATTGTTTCAAACTTAATATTTGTTCTCATTGGTTCTTAAACTATTTGTTTTTAATAAAATAAACCTAACTGTAACATAGGATAATAAAATAACATAAAAGAGATCATTTTGTGTTTCAGATACGTTTTCAGTGTGATCATAATAATAGGTACACTTCATGTGTTGGTAAGAAAAAAAATTTTAATTTCCATTTTGTATTATTTTTTTAGGTAAATTAGTATTTCCTTACTTAGTATCCAGTGTATCCACCTCTATTTTGGGCCTTTACTGCTATTATTTTTGGCATACTTTTAATAAGAGCCTGGCAGGTCTCTACTGGTGTCTCATACCACAGTTTTTGGACACCTTCCCATAATTTTTGTTTATTCGAAAATGAATGCTTCGCCAATTTTTTTTTTAAGTCTCCCCACAAGTTTTCAATGGGGTTAAGGTCGGGGGATTGGCTTGGCCACTTCAGAACGTCAACTTTTTGGTCCTCGAAAAATTTAGATAACAGCCTTGATGTGTGTTTTGGATCATTATCTTGCTGAAATACCCAACGTAATGGCATATTTTCCTCAGCATACGGTACCATAACTGTTTCCAATATGGATTTGTACTCTTCAGCATTCATTTTGTTCGTAGTCTGATAAATTGGACCTACGCCGTACCAGGAGAAGCAACCCCATACCATTATATTGCCACCTCCATGTTTGACTGTTTTTTTTTGTAAACCGTGGATGGAATTCCTTTCCGTTAGGGCGTCGAAACTTCCTTTCACAGTCATTTCCAAGCAAATTAATCTTGGTTTCATCGCTCCATAATATGTTTCACCATTTTTTCTCCCCGGTGCATCCTACCCGGTCTTTGTGGTCCCTTGCAAAAGTTTGCCTCATGGTGATATTTTTTTTGCGCATAAGTGGGACTTTTTCGGCAATTCTTCCTGGTAGGTTGGCATCTTGTAGTCGTCTTCGGATAGTTGGAGCACTAACTGAATTCCCAATTTCGGCTGCAATAGCCTTCGATGACTTAAATGGGTCCTTTTTGCTCAAAGTTACTATGTAGTGGTCAAGGGTTTTTGTTGTTTTTAGTGGCCTTCCACGGGTTTCCTGTCTTGGTTTTCTTTCTAATGCATTTTTAACAAAATTATAAGACCATTCATTTTCAAATAAACAAAAATTATGGGAAGGTGTCCAAAAACTGTGGTATGAGACACCAGGAGAGACCTGCCAGGCTCTTATTAAAAGTATGCCAAAAAGAATAGCAGTAAAGGCCCAAAATAGAGATGGATACACTGAATACTAAGTAAGGAAATACTAATTTACCTAAAAAAATAATACAAAATGGAAACTTAAATTTTTTTCCTACCAACACATGAAGTGTACCTATTATTATGATCACACTGAAAACGTATCTGAAACACAAAATGATCTCTTTTATGATATAATTATCCTATGTTACAGTTAAGTTTATTTTATTAAAAACAAATAGTTTAAGAACCAATGAGAACAAATATTAAGTTTGAAACAATGAATAAATCTTTATTTTGTTACCTTTAAGTCAGAGTTGATGTGTGTACCTATTAATATGATCAGGTGTGTAGATCTTCACAATATCAAGATATATATTTAGTAGAACTCACTTTATTGGCAATTAAGTAAAACTGTTCGTTGGTGTGATCATCTCCATAACTCTAACCTGTCATAAAACAGTTCAAGTTTTAAAAGTTCGATTTGATATAGACTCATCCTTTGACTCATCTTTGCAGCTCAAACTCGAATTTTCCACTTAATAGTTTTGTTTTGCATATCAGATCGTTTTATCCGACTGCAGCATAGAATTAAGTGGCTCTTCCCCTCTAAATTTCTTTTATTTTGCCCTCTCTCAATGAAGCGACAATTGAGGGGCAGACTAAAGAGCATCTCAAGAAAAGGAAAAACGAATCAAGAGGCGAACATTGCCTCCCCCACGTACACTGTGCGAAACGAACTCAATTATTACCTCACATACGTATTGGCATTGTGTTCGTGCGGGTGAAAAAAACCCAGCGAAATGCTGTTACAAAATCACTGCTCGGGTAACTGGGGTTTTTTTTCGATAATTTATTGTAATTGTTTTATTTGCATGCTAAATGTTTAATGCAATTTTTCCACTGGGTCTGGAAAATCATCGCTACATGAATGGATTTTGCCCAATCACGATATTTAAAATGTGATATGCCATTTATTATAAAGCATGGTTGTAATACATTTCCCAGAAAAGAGGAAGATTTGAGATTTGGTGATAAATATATCAAATATTAATAGATAGTTAGTAAAAGCAAACTTTTCGTCGACAGGAACCAAAAATACATACATACTTATATACATCCGAAATATATGAGAAGTATCGGAACTATTAACTTTATGAAAATTGTATCCGAAATTCCCTCAATTTTATTGACGTTGAAAACCAATTTCAACTATTCCATTTCTTATAAAGCTTCATCTTTCTACAAAAGAGAAATTGATGGAAATTTCCGTTAAATGATTAATTAAATTCATATTACTAACCAATAAATAAAGTCACAACCCGAGACTAGCCGTGAAATACGATATTATAGTTAAATCCTTGCACTTAAGACTCTTAACGTAAACCCTCGAAGTTATTCACAGACCTTTCTTCCCTGTTAGCGAGTGCAAACATCGCTTATTGAGCTATTGTCATTTTTTATGCCATAATATAATTGTTCAATAAGCTTACAAGCAACGGCAGAACAAACAAAAAGCAAATAAATAAAACAAGTTTTTAAAGTACACGAAAAATTCAGAATGCTGGATTGGTTGTTGTTGCCGTCATCAACTTCTAATACTCCATGTGTTTGTGTATTTACACATGTATGTATTTGAGCTTTAATATAATTTGTAAAAATATGCGAATTAATGTTGCTGTTGATGGTAAGAAACAAGTTTTTACCGATTTGTTAGAATTTTGTTTGTGATTAGGAAGTGCGCGATTGAGTCAGCCCAATGGAACGCAGCAATTGTTAGGGAAATGCACGTGTTATTGGCCAAATGATAAGGCCAAATTGGCTAGATGGCAACAATGTGGATAGACATTTTCGAGTTAAGGATCTGCAGAAACTCCGTCTTAAAGTTGAGGAATTTTCGTTTCGCTTTTGTAAAATATTGCCGGCCAGGTCTGATTAATTATGGCTTGTCCGCTGTAGTTGTCGTTCAAAATGCTCAACTAGGCGTCGTCTATATGGATATAGAGTGTGTGTGTGTGTGCAATGGCACCAGTGTGTGTGAGCACTTAATGGGTGTGTGTGCGAGGGGCGGGCGTCCAGTTGAGTCCGGTTTCGTATCGTTTGGCAGTTGCAAGTGCAGCACGGCGCTTGAAATACTCTAAAGGAGGGTCTTATGGTTGTACTATGAGGTTAGGAATGCAGTAACTCATCGGAAATCATATAAACTATGTATTACTAAGCAGAAGATATGATCCCTTAGGTCGGAAAATGTCAAAACAGTAAAGAATCAATCATATAATGATCCTTAGTCCTTTAAAAATTTTAACCCCCTTCATTCCAAATTAGTAACACATAGCCGATACATATAGTACCATTACTCAATTTTCAAGGAAGCTTCTGTACAATAGATTCTTTAAAAATTATAACCATCTTCATTTGTAACACATAGAACATTTAAGTTGTACCATTATTATATCTTCAAGGAAGCACCTCTAAAAAAGATACACTTAGGCTAAAAGTATGATTTTTCAGGTCGAAAAATGTCAAAACTGTAAAGAATCAAGCCCATAATGATCCTTTACATTGAATTCTTTAAAAATTATAACCATCTTCATTACAAATTTGTAACACGTAGACTATTTATGTAGTACCATTAATCAATCTTTAAGGAAGCTGCACTACAAAAGATACATTTAGGCTAAAAGTATGCTGTACTCATCATATCAGGCAGTGCAATAAAATATTGCATCAAAGTAAAAAACAAAGATTGTTTAGTATATGGAATGTTTGATTAAGTTACGACATTCTAGCTATGTAAGTAGTTTAGATAAGGGATTCTGATTTTTGTAGAAGTATTTTATAGTGTCGTATAAGGGTATTTCAAGTGTGGTTTTCCCAAACTATCGTATCTTTCTGGTTCCGCGTTGGTTTTGATATTGCATTTTTGAAATTTCAGGCACGTTGCAGGTAACTACAATGGAGGCAGTTGTAGTTGTTTTAGTTGCTTGCCGTTGTCGTTCTGCATCTTGCCTGTTTTTTTTTGTTTTTTGCTATGTGGCGAGTCCGTTTTTTTTTTGCCATTTACCAGAGGGGAGATCAAACTTTTCCATGCACATGTTTTCCAATCTCCCGCTTTCTATTCTCCGTTTGCGGCTGCGATTGTTAAATAATGCTAAATGAATTTGCCTTAAATCGGACAGCTGATTTGGCAGCTGACTGTGTGGAGAGAGAGAGAAAGAGAGCGAGAGAAAGAGGAGAGGGCGAGAGGAAAACAAACATATTTGACAGACTAACTGGCGGAATTTGTTTTTTGATTTACGGGGGGTGGGGTAGGGTGGTGAAAAGGGTGGAAAAGGGGGCGTTGGGCGGTGGGCGGCAGTTGTATCAATTTGTGCGCCGCACTTTACACATGCGTCACAAACACACTCAAACAGGCAATTTTCGAGAAATTCAATAATAAAACGCAGAATATGATAATCAGGCTGAAAAGAGGAAAACAAATTCACCACTGGCTGTTTATCAAAGACAGAGAGGAGCTTGCTCTCTGACACACAGACACAAAAAAACGAATTGAGTAAGGAGCAGCTAAACTCCCCTCGCCACCCACCGCCCCCTCCATGCCCCTTATCCACCCCACTCACAGCTGGGCCACTTGTTGATGAGAGAGCAGCAGAGCGAGAGAGAAAGAGGGCATTCTCGCGCGTGGCGAAACTCACCACATTTGGGGGCATCGATTGTGGTGGCCTGCCGTGCCGCCCTTTTTTCTCAAGTAGCTCCTTTTACTGGGATCTCTCTCTCTCGTTCTCTCTCTCCTGCTCTCTCTTTGCGCCCCCCACCTCCCCCTGCACTGTGTAAAACTTATCAAGGTCGTTGGTTGGCTTGGCGTCGCTGCTGCTGCTTTTTTTCGCTGTTGTAAGCGGGTTTTTCTACTTGTCCGCCCTCCCCTTCGCCACCCCCCTGGGCAGGTTGGCCATCATCCTTTGGCAAGAAATTCTTTTGCTTTTATGTTATTGGGTTTCTCCTGCTTTTTGCTGTTTCGCATGCCTTTGGCTTGTTATTCGTTATTCGTTATTGTGCTTGTTGTTGCTCCTCTGCTTCTCAATGCGGTGCACTCGGAAAAAAGTCCTTAAAATTGGGAAACAGGAAATGATGTTCTATGTAATAGCTGTAGAACCCTCTTCCAATGAAAATAATAACACAGAGAAAACTCTGACGTTCTAGCCTGAGTTGAAAATGTTCTTAAAAATATAACAACATTTTTGAAGTTGAATATATTTTTATTTTGCTCGAGTCAAGTTGAATTGGCGGTATTTATATTGTATATTTCAACAAAAAAACTTTTAGTCCAGTCAGTAGTGTGTATTTATCAAAAGGTTGTTAAATAAACTCAGTTTAACTTTTCTCTTCTCACCATTTCGTTTTAATATTGAGAGCATTGACACCGAAATGTACTTATACGGTTTTCAAGAACGAATGTTCTTAATTCAAGAACAATAAATTGAATAATTCTCTCTGTGAATATACTCGTATACCTCTTGAGTGTATGTTAATAATACAGCAAAATTACAATATATTAGTCTTAAAATGATATAAGTATATTTTTGCATTCAATATTATTTTTATATATGAATAATTTTTACTATAAGCATGATTTTTGGCGCCCAATGTTTGTTAATTTTTTCAAGGTTTTCGTAGTTAGTTCTAAGTGTATGTTGCCTGTTTAAGTGTCTCTTTGCCCCCCAACGTCCCCCCTTTTGACAACGCCCACTGTGGGCCTTTCAGTTGTTGTTCCCCCTGTTTAATTTACTTCGTTTACCTTGCCCGAGCCCTTACAATGCGCGTGTCCCTGATCCTGGGTTTTTCCACCTCCTGGAGGACCCACCTTCAATACGCGCAGTATTTGCTTTATGTAAACAGCATAAAATGCCACTGGAACTTTACTAAATTGTTTGAAATTATGCTCGCTAAAAGTTGCCAGGGGATTGCAGCAGGGAATGCTTTCTTGATTTTTTTGTTGCTCCTTCACGAGCTCGTTAGATGCGGCTACAAAGTTTTGCCATGAAAATGATTTTGGCTAACTTTATGGTTACATTTTAAATGGCAAAATATTCCTTTAGAGTGCAAAGTCAAGGAGTGGTTACTGTAAACGGATTATAAGTTGAAAAAGTGAAATAATGAAGTTGATATTGATATATGACATAAATATTAAAAGGATTATTTGAAAATTTAATATTCAATCTTTATAGAATGGAATATGTTTTAAGGTACATTTATTCTTCATTCAAATGTATATGTTTTCTCTATAATTAAAATATCAAGACTAAATAAATTATTAGAGATAGATATTTTCCTACACTAGAAACAAAATGCTCAAATGAGTTCCAAAATGGTACTAAAATTATAAAGATACAAAAATGATAAAAATAAGATACCATTATAATATCAAATTTAAATCGATCTTACATTTTTTGGGATGTGTAATAGCTTTATTATTTTGATATTTCTAAGTATATGTATCTTGTGACTAATTTTTTTTAGATCTTCGAGAGGTTCCTCCATAAAAGAACTTATCGCGGACTACCACAACATCAATTATGTGAGGACATGATATTCCAGTAGGGTTTTCCCCCCTCGGAATTCCTCAATTCCCCAGCTGAAGCGGAATACCAGTTTGCTCTGCTCGAAACTCGTCACTTTTAGCTCGTAACTAGTGCAGTAGCAGCATTGCGATTCGCGAGATAACCAGATTGCAGCAGAAGATTGCACCACGGTGCGTATACGTCATGTATCGGCGCTTCAGTCCCTTCACCTCTGCTATATTCACTCCGGTTTCCACTCCATCGGCACTCCACTGTGCCACAGGTTGGCGCGCTTTAATGCTGCCATCTATTTTTAGCCATTTCTAATGAGCGGTTGCTATTTTTAGGCCAGGTGCTCGTGCTTGAGCTTTCGCCCCAGCCGCTTTGCAATACGATTTTGGTTTCGTTTTTCCCTGCAGAAGTTGGCGGTTGATGGGGGGACTGGTGGAGGAACTGCTGGATGGACGGTTGGATAGATGGATGGTTGGATGGACGGGTGGAAGTGGCCACTTGATAGCCGATCTTTGGCTTTGGCCTCTGTTTTGGCCGCTTGTCTGGCTTTTTGCCTCTTTGCTTCTGCTCGTTCTTTTTGCCAGATCATTATCATCATTGCTGGGCAGTGCAGTTTCGTTTTTTTGTTGTTTTTTGTGGGCTGAGGGGGAGGGAACTGTTTTTGGCCAGCTCTGGTAATTGTCTTGTGATGGCATTGATCACTTGAGCCCAGCTAGTTGAACGGGTTTTTTATGACTCGAATGGGAGAGGGTATTACATAGTGCATAGTGCAGGTTAATCCCAGTCACCCAAAATAAATAATATGTAGCACTAACAGTGAAATAAAATAAGTTAATCGCTTTATTATGGTAAAGAAACTATAAAAATTTAAAATACTTCAGACCATTTATTAACTTTCAACTTTTAATATGTTCAAGTTTTAAGTTTTATATTGTTTATATGATTATATAAAAAAGAATATTAAATTGTTCTATTAAAATGTATCGTTCTTTCAAAGAATTTTAAAAGGAAAAAATCCCATAATATTACAAATTTCTTTTAAGATCTATTGCTCTTTCAAACTATTTTAAAATAAAATCTATCGTTCCTTCAAATAATTTCGAAAGGGAACAATCCCATAATATTACATTTTCCTTTTTAGATCTATCTATCTTTTAATTCATTTTCAAAGAGAAAAATTCCATAATCGTAAGATTCCACTTAATTGTTTTTAGTAAGGGCATTTACCATTCCAAAGACCCAAAAATTTGAATCTTAAAAATTGCCATAAAAAAAAGGTCCAAAGGCGAAAAAAACAAAATCAAAAAAATACTTCATTTGTTCCACTTGTGTCGTTGAGTGCCAAAAATCGCCAACATCATAATGTTTGATGACTGTGAAAGTTTCCGAATGGTTCATTAAGCCGCTTAAATACACTCCGCACAGTCGTGTGTCCATTTGGTGTGTAGGGTACAGTTTTGTTCGATTCTCGACGGGCGATCATTAGAATCTAAGCAACGGGAAATAATCAGAACTCATACATTAGCTAGTTTGGTTTGGTTCATAATGCAGGATGAACCACAATTTAATGCTCTGCGAAGCTTACCAAGAAACACTCAATCAAAAAGTCGTGGGCCTGCCTTTGGAACTGAACAAAATGCCACTTTTGACCACCAACTGGTCAACCTTCAAATAGACATTTATGAGTCTAATTTTAGACCGAATAAATATAGCGTTACAATTAGAGACCTAACAATGGACAGAGAAACAGTTCAATTCGGTCATAGCCAAACGAAACATAAGAAAGGTAGGCTACCTAACGAATTATCTAAATTATAGGTCATCCATAAATACCTGGGAGCCCACCAGATGCGCTCGTTCACCTCAGTGGGTGGGACTTTTGATGACACTTGAAATGAACTGTGACCATCGTAGGAGTTGACCTTCCGGTTCTATTAAAATAGATTCTTTTTATACCAGTTGTGCACACCGAATCGATTTCGTTTAAAAGGATTTTAAAACCCTTTAGTGGGTTTATAGGCAATTAGTTGTTTAAGGATTCAGTTGGAAAGCAAAGGGGTTCCATTGCCTTTTAAAAATTAATAGATATCTATTATAGCGTGCAGAGCCCTATGATTATTATCAGTAACATGGAGGTTTTTAAATATGACTTAATTTAGTTTGACAATAAAATCATTTGAATTTCCTGATAAGCATAATATTTTCTTTCTTAATTAGGATATTTTGTAACACGTGTAAGTGACACATGTTTTATAAAGAGCCTTACGTTAAAAGTTTCTTTTACGAAAAAGGTTCCCTTTTCTGCCACCCTGAAGAAACATCTTTGAAGTTAAGGGCGGCATAAAGTTTTCTTGCTGCCAGCAAATTCAATTGCCGCAAAAACAAAGCGAAACTTTTTAATCAGGCAAAGTTTAAGTGAATGTAAATGAGCAATAAAGTGACTTAATTTGTGCTGATGCGTAAAAAGCGAAAAAATCTGCTGCTGGAATTCTTCGAGACCCCTTTTAAGGAGCCGGGGGCACTCGATCAAATCATAAAAATTACAACTCATCTTTGCACTCAGGCTTTTCAGTTAATAAGTTTCTAGTGCGCTGCGAACACGATTGTTTGGCTATCCACAAATGAAATAAATAAATATTTGGATTGCCAAAAAGTTCTCTCCCTCTCTCCCTCTCTTTTTTTCTTTGTTATGAATTTATAATCGAAAAAAGAATAATAATAAATAAATAACTAACAATGAAGCAGCTGAAGTATTACCTTGGGATCATTAGCAATTCGATGAGGTCGTAGAGACAGCTAGAGATGGCGATAGAGGGCTGGAAAGAGATGGAGGAGGCGGTTTGCCACGTCATCGTCTTGTCTCCGCTAAAAAATCTTTGGCAAACTGAACTCGACACAACTTGATTTAATTGCTTTCATTGGGTTAACAATTATTAATGAATAGGAAGAGTTCTCTTTTGGTTTCGCTAACGGGCAACTGTCTGTCAGATAATGGAGATAACATGGTTTCGCATAAGATAACTTATTTTTGGTATGACTATTTTGGAATCCAAAGATTGGGGCTAATCTCTGGTCTACTCTCTAGTTCTTCTCGTTTTTGTTGTCTATTGTCTTGACGTCACTGGGGAGTTCTTCAGCTGTTTGACAACCCTCCAAAATCTTCTCCAGTCTGAGGAGCTCTTAAGTGGACTCCACTGAACATAGCAAACATTGCCGTTGTTGAAGTGCGGAAATTGAGAGTTCTTGTATGGGAGATACCCTGTAAGGAAAGAAAAGTTATCTAAAAATTAGTCTTAAGTGATAAAAAGTATTGCGAAAGGTTTTTATAGATAGCAGCTATCTAAAAGCTTGATTATGAAATATCAAATGAGCTAAGGACAGATAAGATATGAGATACTAAGGATAATAATATTAGGGAGAACATTCATTTAAAGCATTATGATTACAGTACAAACATTAATATATCCAAGAACTAATATGCCCTCAGTATTTGAAATACCAACATATCAGCAATATTTCAAATGACGCATTCTTCCTAGCGACAGCATCCCAATAATCGAAGCAAAAAGAATGGGAAAAACATGAAGAATTCTTTGCTTTGACAGCTTTCAGAATTGGACACTTTCTGCTCATCGTGTCCCAGTGATTAAGGTGTCAATTGGGCAAAAAAAATAAATAAATCGAAGAAACATCGCGGCAGAGGTACGGAAAACATATAGTAAACACAGTTAAGCTGACATCGAAATCACATAAGAAATGGGTTTTTAAACAACAGAGCTTCGGTGGCACCAGCAGCCAAGGAAAAAATACAAATAAGAAGAAATATAATAATGAAAATAAAAATCTTAATCAAATAACAAAAATTGGTTACGCACACAAGACCTCCGAAAAAGCGAATGTTTGTGTAGATAGATTTTCGATGCCAGAGGGGGAAAGGAAAAAATATTTGGAGGGGTGGGCATGATAAAGCAGCTAAGCAAATAAATCAATAATGAAAATATTAGAGGCGACAGGTTCACAAAGTGTTTTCTATGATTTGTGGCCCACTAGCTGTGTGTCTCTTTTCTGCGGGTTTTTCGGCCAAATAAAAAAGAGGTATACTGGGAAGAATAGCAAAGAACAACAAATAGAAGACAACCGGTTCTCAAGAGATTTCACGCGTGAGTCGTTAAACGTCAATTAAAGCTTAATACGATGTCCGAAAAAAATGAGCAGCAGAAGTCCGGGGCTCAAGTTCGTTTTTTTTTGTTGATCGAACTTTTCGCTAAGCACGTGAAGCTGAAAAATCTCTAAAAGTTGCGCTTGCTCGGAAATCGACCAGTGGTAATACGACATACCCCCATATTTCCACCCTCCCCTCAGCGATCGTGCGTTTAACTGTTAACAAATCGTGCACACGCTGATGTCATATACGGCGATCACCCCTCTCGCTCTTCCCCTACTCGCTATCTCACTCTTATCGCGGGTGTGATGTCATTATGCAGCCGCCGCTGATGCACTGTACAAAATATCAGAAACATTGGTCATCGATTTGGTATTTTTCAGAATTTGTCAGAATTGATTATTTAATCACCTTTTTATTTTGACATTTGATCATAACAAAAGTATACAGAATACTTATAATAAAAAAACTTCTATTCATCTATGCTGTTAAACCCCTTTATCTAAAACCACTATCTATAAAATTTATATTCATTTCGAACTAGAGATCTTATAATATCTGTGCTTTTATTCAAAACTTATTAAATCAAATTTTAAACTAAATATTTAAAATAAAATATGTTATATTAAGGAATAATATTGAATTATTAATTGAGATCTTGGAGTTTCTAACTTTCTTTATGAAACTAATTGATTATTTATTATAAAAAAGGTATTTAGTAAACATTTTGTATCTTGAAGTCTCTTTAAGTCGAATTTTCATATTCCTTAAATGTGAAAACTTTTCTTCTTTTATAAGACACCTTAAATATTTTTGTTATACGATTTTTCTCAGTGTGATTGCGATTATTGTTGCAAAACTGTAGCCTCTCGGGGATCTCGCTCTCTTGATTTCTCTCCGAGTTTATTCTAATTGGATTGTGTGCGGTTCAAACCGGGAATTGTTGACTTTTTGTGATGTTTGTTTATCACTTTTGTCGCTTGCTCTGCTTGTGCTACAGTGCAGCCTGCCTAAGGGCAACCATCAATCAATGGTCCACCGTATGGCCGGCTTTATCGAAACTCTCCTGTGGCCCATATCATTTTATCTGCTCATTCTAGTTTTCTCACTGGCAATAAATGCTAATTTACAGCATTTGGAATTTACACGTGACTTTAGTTGAGGGTTTCCATCTCTTTTTAACATTTGGAAATTCTTATGTGTGTGGTGGTGGTGTTGATTAAATGAGATGTTGTTGTTGTTTGATTTGCCTTTTCATTGTTTGCTCCCTTTGTTATTGACTCTAAATATTACGCATACGACGCGTGTGATGACAAGAAAACAACAATCATCCAGATGGTGTAATGTAGGCAGGCCTTATCTAATAGTTAAGATTTTTAGTAACTTTTTTTATTTGCGCTTATAATCAAAGTATACTTTTAAGTTATTTAAGAAGAAACAGATTTTATTTCCCTTCTATTCTTTTTGTTTAATTTTTTTACCACTGAAAAATCCTTTATAAAAAGTAAAGACTGTAAGGAAATCCACTTCCCTCAATTCCATATTACAAACAAATAGTGCCTTAAGTGATTCAGCTATTCCGCCACTTGTGGCTTTGTTCTTTATCTAGTTTTCTTCACATTTTCCTAGCATTACACAACTTGTTTGTTGTGAAAATCCATAAACTAATTAAACAAAAAGGCATAAGGGTTGAGAGAAAATGCAATAACCGAACGTTGTTTGTTGTATCACCGAATTAGTTTAGTTTTCCTCGGTTTCCCGCCAATTTCCCTGGCATAATTGGCTATTCCGCCATATGAGAAAAAACCCCCCAAGCAATCAATTGTGTGTTTCAAAGGTTGTTTTAAATGTTATCCCCTGCATATTATCTACAAATTAAACAATTTGTGACGTGCTGGCTTTAATTGCCTGGGGTTTACCGTGGTCATTATTGCTGCCATAGCATGTTCTACCGCTTTCTTCACCGCTTTCTCCACCTCTTCCTCTTCCGATTCGCGTGGTTATAGCTTCAAGGTCGCCGGCGACAGTGCACTATGGGGAATTTGACCACTTTTCTTGGCCAAAACCCATTTTTTAAAAGTAGTTAAAATTTGGTTTTTATTATCACAATGCATCAGGATAACATCTATATCTAATGTTACTAACAGAAAAGTTTAACAGTGCGCCCCACTGTTAAGTTATCAGCTGTTAAAGCCTGTTTTTATTTCAACGAGGTGGCAGCGCTGGTAAAACGCCTATTATTCTTAATAGTGTAAATTGTCAAAAAGTGGAAAACTAAACATAGCACTGAAGCTTTTGAAATACCATCCAATCAGAGGGACTTATATCTTGTGTTTGTGACCTTGATATTGTATTTATTGATTGTGGTGCTTGTATATTCGTGTTCTAGTTCTAACCTCAAAAAAAACAAGATCTTTAAGTTAATTTGTATTTTTAAATGGAGCTACAAAGTGATTCCAGCTGTTTCCACCTCTGAAACCTTTTTTATCTTGTAGAGTATTTAATTCTCATTGAGCTCGGTTAGTATAAAAGTGCACTTTTGCGCACTTTCTCTAAAATTTAGCTTTAAAGACCTCTACCTAATATGGTATATTTCTCGCATTTTTGTCTGGTAAATGCCAGTTTCGATGTTATCTTAAGAGAAACAGTGTGCAATTATATTTCTTATTAAATAACGATTATTTTAAAATTATTTTACAACATCATTTCACTTACTAACCGTTGATATAAAGGATTTTAGTATTTTTGTTAAGAATTATAGTGATAACAAAACAAAAAATTACAATTTCGTTAAGAAAATGAAAAATAAAAAACGCCAACATTTTTTTTTAAATTCAGTTTGGTCTTCTATAAAAAAAAAATTAAGAAAAAAAAATTTTTATTTGATTGACAAAAAGAAAAAAAAAATTTTTTTTCTTTTAAAGGCGGGACCACGCCCATATTTCTTAATTTACTTCCTTTGGATTTTATATACTTAATTCAAAAAACAAAACTTTGAAATGTTGCTTCGTTTTTAAGTTATTAATTAATGCCACAAAAAGTGGGCAAATTCCCCATAGTGCAGTGGGTGCAGATTGCATTGAACTTGAACGGGGGTTGGTCGAGGGTCGATTCTGCTCACTGGTTGCCAAACGGGGGCGTGTTCTCTTTTAATTTCGCGGTGCGTCGGAACCAACACACTTGCACTAGACCAACACTCGAGCAGAAACACCCACACTTTCACTCAAAAAGTGCATACATACAGGCGCTTGAGCTGAAATCTCAGTGTTTTGCACTCGACGCCTTTCGGGTATGCAATGAAATTTTTGTGAAAAACACCCACTTACTCACCCACTCAACCTCTGCATCTGTGTGTGTGTGTGTGTGCGTCTGGGGTAATGCATAAATTAATTGAATATTCAAATATTGCACTTTTTGTTGCCAAACGGCTGACGTCAGTGGGGGAGAATTCACGTAGGTGCCGGGGGAAACGCTTCAACTTTAAACTTTCCGTCTATATTTAGCATCTAAAAAAAGAACAAACAGTGGAGAAAGTTTTCCAAACAGCCCCTATAAATGTTTTCGTTTATATTCTCGTTTTGGGCAGCGTGTTTTTAGGAAACAAGCCACGAAAGTGCTGCCTACTTTTTACGGTTTGTTGCTTTGTTTTATTGCTGCAGGGTGAGGATACTTATCATAACACTTGATTCAATAAAGCCGCAGAACCGCACTGGCAACAAAAAAGGAAAGCCGCAAGTCAACCGCAAATCCCATTTCCTGCGACATTTCCACAGAAACTGCAAGTGAAACTCGAAATTGAAACGTAAGCCAAAAGTCGAAGCTCATTACGAATGCAAAGGGCATTCCGCCTGCATTTGACGGCATTTACCAGGGGGTAGAACCTTCTTGAAGTATCCCCCACGCTTCTTTTCTGGCTACCAGTACTCTCGCATCGAGTCCTGCTGAATTTCTGAAAATAACTCGAGATTTGTGGGAAAAAAAGACATGTGATGGTTCAGATTTGTGAGGGCAATTAGGTATTTTAACCACAGAACGAAAGCTACCATTATTTGTGGGATTTAGTTTTAGTTCCTAGACATTTCAATAAATGTCTTTAATCATCCTGAATATAACTTATATTACTACCGATACCTTCCTTAATACAGTTAACTAAAACAAGATTTAATTGAGATGGATTTTATTTTTAATTGTATACTTCTTGCTCATATTAACACTTCCCTACACTGAAATAATAAAAAGAGTTCTGGGATCAACATTAAATTACATAATTTTTAATATTGAACAATGTTAAATAGATACTGAAAAATGTAAATTTTTGTACTTTCCTAAGTTTTAACAAATCAAATATGTTGAACAATGTTAAATTGATACTGAAAAATGTAATACTTTGTTCTCTTCTTCTAAGTTTCAACAAAAAAAATATTTTTCTTATCAGCTTAGAGTATTTCAACTTCGGTGAGTTGCTCTAATCTTTTCTTGTTGATTTACCTCGCAACTTTATTTATCAATTTGCAACTGCCGCCGCAAATCGAGAATTCAAATTCAAAACACAAAGGCAAAGTCAAAGTCAGATTTTGCCACCTGTCGGGGCCATGGATAACCAATGCTACATTCCTCCGTCCCATGCCCAATCCCATTTCCACTACCCATCCAAAACCCACTCACATTTAGCTGGGAATAATGGCCAGCTCGTTTCAAGGACATTTTGTATGCGTCAAATGGCGTAACGTAACCATCAACATTTGCCCCTCTTGTCCATTCTAACTTGTTTGCATTTGCATGGGAAAAACTGGCCACAGCGAAAGTGAAGTTTTGCCGGCAAGTCACGACGTTTTGGCCATGGTCTATGACTATATAACTATATTACAAATGCAAAAGCAACAACTGAGTACTGCATTTGCATTCCTAGTTATTCTTTTCGCTCTATTCTGACTGTCGCAGCGGAAATTCTCCAACTCTTTTACCCTTTTTCACTTTTTTTTTTTTTTGCCGCCAATTGATTGACGCCGCACGCAGTTTGAATATTTGATGTCCTGGAAACGGCAAATAAATTGGTTTATCTAACCAAAACATATAAATGTTTTACTTGTTTTGGCCATAAAAATAAATTGCTAATTCTTTGTTGCTTTTACCCCGGCAGTGCGATTTTCACGCTTCAATTTTCAATCTTCCATCTTCATAAATGGGCAAATTCGATGGGTGCCAAGCACCTGATGGTACTTCAGCATAGAATCGGGTTATACCTATCGATGAGCCATGTATATCCCTGTGTCCCTGTGTGTATTCGTATGTAAATATGTTTCATATCCTCATTTTCTGTGCGGTTTTGACAGGCAATGTAAGTTATTGGTTTTTAATGCGCCTCTCGTGCGCACGAAAATTGTGAAAGGGTGGTGGTGGACTTGTGGGTATATCTGCTCCTGAAAGGCCCATCAATAACGATGATGGGTGGCAAAGAGGTATCAGAAGGCATATTATGCAAATATGCAAATTATACGTGAATTACCAAAACATATTGAATTATGTATTTTGAATTTATGGATGGCTGAAATGTGCGTGTAATTTAAAACTCGCTTTCCTGTAAATTCAGAATTCTGCAGGAATTTGTGGTGAAACTAGAAATCCTCTTGAAATTGGAACTTCGTTTAGATATTACCACTGCTGATAATTACAGGGTTATAGAAACTAGTTCGTTAGTTGGATCCCAAAATTTATAAACATTTCGACCATTAAATCGCCAGTTTTTAAGCAGTTGGAAAATGAGGTTGTGCCTTTGGTACTTTTTGCTTACTTCACTGATTTGATTACAGCAAATGGTTGGAGTTTGGGTTAATGGGGGCGGGTCTTAACCCTTTGGGTCCGATATTGTTAATGCTGTCGCAAGCTTCCAGTTCAGTAGGGCGCAAAGCGCACATTCTCTTCGTATTTAATCATTTAACGCCTCATTAATTCATCACTTTCAATCAAATTTTACGCTCATATACATTTTTCCATAGCCGTAAACGCAGGCAGGTGGTGCGGAGTATCTGTGTGTGAGAATTTTCCTCGTCACGGCGGTTTTTGTGTGGATGGTTGTAAGTGCGACCAGGAATCGCTTCATTGGCCACAGTAACGCCGTGATTAAGTTGGTTTTTCCAGCCCAACCGCTTCCCTCGCGGTTTTTCGCGGCGTTAAGCTTATTGAGTTTTCCCTTAATTCTTCAACTTTTGCAGCATTAAATTTAACTTTGGCCCCCCTATACCAAATAAAAAATAGCCCTGCATACTTGGGGGCGCACTTCCTTTGGGAGTGCATAACATTGGTTCTCACGTTTATTTTCCACGTGACAAAATGGCCAAGGAGTGGTTTACATAAGCAAAAAGAAGTACGCATCTGAAAGGTTTGAAAATTTCGCGGAATTTTTTTGCAATTCACGATGGTATATTGGTGTTTTTCCTAAGGAAATATACCTATTTGTACTTGGCTAAAAGGATTTCCTGCCCAAATGCCCAAAAAACACACGAAAATCGAACGTTTGCCATTCGTTATTTGCGGATTCTGCCAACTCAGCCAACACATTTCACTAGCTGCCTTCTGCTGTTTTAAAAATAACTCCTTGTTTTGTGGAATTCCATGGAAATCATGCACATCGGGAAATGTAAAAATATTGATGTTTTCAGTGCTAATTTTAACTGATACTCTGCGGCCGGCCATCGAGTGGGAAAATTAGCCCAGCCACCCCCTTTAGTTAGGGATCCGCAGAGGATACTATATATATGCCTGTACCTATGTATAATGTGGATATTTTTGCGTGTGCTTGTGTGGGTAGCACTGCCCCTTGGCCCCTGGCCCCTGGCCGTGGTTATAAAAATAAGTGAACATTTATTTAAAAATCATCGCACTTCCAATTCCAATGCAGCAGCCACGCCGAACAGGCAGCCCCACGAAAACAGATGCTCAGAATTTCCTTTCTTTTAGTCGAAGGAGATCGCCGGTCAAAGCAACAACACAGCACAGAACTGAAAAGAGCCGAAAAGCACTGAAAATCATTGAGGAACAACACTGAACAGAAGCCGAAGGCGACCAAAATACTTGTACAATAACAAAGCGAACCAGGCCCAAAAATAATACAATTCTAAAATATATCTCTCAGTGTGCGGCGCTGACTGTTGCTGTGTGTGTGGCATTTCGATTTATTTCCGAACGATCGGACGGAATGAAGAGTTAAGAGCTTTATTAGCAGTCCATTCGGGCGGTCGAACGCGCGCGTCTTTTAGATTGTTTCGTGGATATCGGTTTGTCGATAAATAAAGCCGGTTTGGGGTATAGTTATTTAAATTAATTATTCTCTGGAATATTAAAAAAAATCGTACAAAAATCGATTAATGCGATAGTGATAGCTTTGTAGATTGAGATTGTTGAAGTGTTGCATTTTGGAACTTGTCTATCGATATCATTATAAACGCATCCATTCCAAAATTCCATTGCAAAACCTTTTTGTAACTAAATGAAAGTAACATTTAATTTTTCTGGGAAATCATTTTCTTATAAACCTAACCAGTTCTACTAAATCTTTGCCCTTGTTCAGGGAAATTTACCAAACCGTATCTAAAGCTACAACATTTAACCGCTTTGCTCGCTTGTTGAATACATAATTGGCCGCTTAATACGATTTGGCCATAATCTGATTAGCTTCTTCTTGGCAAAACATAAAAAGGCAAACACAGTGCCTTCTGCCTCAAAGAGCCGCCACAATCCTGGGAAAGAAATCCTTTGTACACACACTCCCACAAAGGAATAGCACACGAACACACAGCCGCAGTACTCAATCACTTCCATGAAAACGCCATTAAAACGCTTGGAGAGCGCTTTGGCGACGCTTAACTCGAAAGCTCATCAAAAAGAGATTCTGCTGGGGATTCGATAGGGGGGGAATCCCCCTGAGGACGGGGCTTTAGCGCTAGTCAAAAGATGATTTCCGCGCCTTGTTGGCGGCATTATTATCTTATTTCGGGTTACCTCTAATTTTAAAATGGCTCAAACGCAAACAAACAAACAAACGCAAGATGAACCGAACTGAACCGTACAGAACTGAACAGAACAAAACGGATCCGAGCAAAACGAAACGGAAAAGCAGCAGAAGAAACAAAAAGCGTTTTTTATAGAACATTTATTTATAATTATACATTCTCGGTGTATATGCGATTTTCTGCGCCAGTAAAGTGAAGTGTAGGAAATATACACACGTCTATACCTCCTCGCACATATAGATTCTTGTACAATATTTTCATTTCCAATCCTCAATCCGAATCAATCGGCTCGGCTCGCTGGTGTCGCGTCCTTATAACGTATCGTTATTATTCCACAATCGAAATAATCGAAACAATCGTAATCGATCAACGGCAAGTGTGAGTGATGCCGTGTTAATAAAACACAGGCAAAAGCGGATAATTTCATCCAGCAAAGTGCAATTCTTCTGTCATAAGTCGTGAAATTTCCCAAAATAAAGTGAAAACATCTGTTTGAGAAGAAATGAAAAGAGAAATAAATAAAGAATCGGGAGAATTCAAAATGTTGCCACAAGCCAGCAACATGTTGCAAAGAAGTGATGTGTCCGTTCGGCGCCAGATGTCGCACTTGAATATTCAGTCCGACAGATGGCGGCAGTCCCTCGATCGGCTGCAGTTTTACCCAGTGTGCAATAGATGGCGCCAGCAGAGCCACATAAGATTGTAAGCAAATGAAAATCAAAACATTGTAAATTCTTTTATAAACTTATAAAAACGATGAAGAATGGAAAATTCCCTGACGTTTTCCCGCAAAAGCAGCTTAGTATGAAAAGCTTATCACCTAATACCTCTAGGCAACGCTGGTGTCTAACAAAACAAAGCAAGGGAACTTGGGATGAGGTCGGATTTGGGGCTGACTGGAGGCTGAGACCTGTCAGTCACTTCAAAAGGCGAGAGGAGAGCTCTTGAACCATTTCCGTTTCCGCTGGGAAATTTAATATGCCTTCTAGTGTGAGCTCCTACTCCACACTCCACTCTCCCCTACATAATTCCGCTTACCCGCTCCTGACACTTCGTTCTATATGGTTCTAAATCTAAAAATATTTATTTTGCCCCCTTTTTTTGCCAGTTTGTTTGCAACTCTTTTTGCCTTGTGCAAACTTTAATGCGATAAAAATTAAGTTCTGTTTTTTGAACTCCCTAATTATCTTCATTTGTCATGAAGAGGTCCTCTGGTAATAATTCTTTAGTCCTGATGAATAAGAACCTCCATCTTAATTTAAAACAGACAAATATTCATGCCATTTTTCGAGCAAAAGTTTTAAAAAGTTGTAAAGGTCTTAGGTCTTAAACTCGTAAAATGAATGAAGTAAATTGATTTCATTTCTTAAATATTTCCATGGTGTTTGTTAAAAGATTTCTTAGAGTATCCAACTCATGGATTCCCCAAAAAAAATGTTTATATGTTGTTTGCTTTTTCGTTATGTTGTTTTTAAATTGCAAAAAGTTGTTTATTTACGCAAATTTCTGTAGACTTTGGCCGACAGCCAACAATTTCAAATGCTCAAAATTGAAAAACTGAAAATGGCACGAAAAAGCCAGCCTCGTTGGCCATTTTACTTAAAAAAAAAAAACAATAATTATGAGCATTGCAGTTTCAACTGATTAGAAATCAGCTCGAAACCCATTTATGAGTCATACATTTGCAATAGTTTTTTAAAACAAATCTAAATCGTGTGTATTCGAGAAGAATCATAATGAAAATTTTGCCTTTTTGACACAGCAAGAGGGATTTTCAAAGTATGGAATATATACGTTCGAGAATATAGACGAAATAATGATGTTGTGGGCGTCAGGGAATGTTAAAGGTATAGAAGATATATGTCATCCATAGGGAAAGAGAAGAGAGAGGAGGTAGCGAGAGGCATAGGACGAGGTGGGAAATGTGGAAAAATATTGAGGGGAAAATTTATGAGAGACAACTGCCAGCTGAATCTGTTTGATGTTTACTTTTTTTTCGTATCTGGGCAAAGAAGACTTGCCAATACCCTAGACCAAAAGGCTTGTACGAGGAATTCGAAATTCTGACAACGTTCACTTAATAAATGAAGCTCCAATGATTTGTTTTTTTTTTTTTTGAAGTTTTCGTTTTTATGGAGTAGCCACAGGAGGTGGCAGTCAAAGGCACCCATAGGTGGCAATTTCATTTGGAAAATGCCATGGCAACGCAACAAAGGCAGCACCACAAACGAACACACACACTTTACTCTCGGGAAACCCATGATATACAGAAAGCTGATCAAGTCTATGGCAACCTGGGAGGATGGGGGTATTTGGATGTGGATGTGGAGGAGCTGCCTCCGATTGTCTGCTGCTGGGGATGTGAATGTGGCTGTGGGGGTGTAGATGTGGATGTGGCTGTTGCCGATGTCGCTGAAGCATTTCATTAGCCACCCACGCATTCCGACACTCACAACACTGCGTAGCAGCCCACAGATACAGATACAGATACAGATACGCATACAGATACAGATACTGCCGCACAGATACTCCGTCTTTGTGTGGGCGATTGTTGAGCACAGCACGCGCGCATTTCCCTCAACACAAGAGAATCCTGCAAGTGACTATCTGCCATCCCGAAATGCCAGCCCCCTTAACCCCCTAAAAGCTCCCCGACTTGTTGCATTTTGTATAGGCTCGCCACAGCGGGGGATTCACATTTGCGCACATTTCACCTGAATGCGATATGAAAGGCACTTGTGCAATGATTAATATCTCTCCTCATTTTACTTACAGTTATACAACCAATCTCAGGTGGAAGGCAGCGTCAACATCGATGTCAATTCCCGTAAACTGCATACAATAAACCAATGTACAAATTCGTAAGATAGGCGATTCGCGCGGGTTCTCTAGAACTATTCACGGATTACCACAGAATGGCCGTTGAGCATTGGCCATAGATCTTTTTTTGGAGAGAACAACTGCTGGGACAGTTGGATTCCGGAACCGTACCAGGTAAGCATAGGGATAAAAAATATTAAATGATGATTAGACGTCGGATTATATGCAAAATAAGTGATTTTAAATAGCTTCCTAAACCTTAAACAGTAATTAATAATTATTCATGAATACTATTTTGAATTAAACCAATATTACGTGAAATCCGTTAATATAAAAAAGGTTATACTAATAGTCCAACGTGTAAGGATGAACTATATAATTTTCCATAGGTATGATATAGTCAATTGAAACTGTGATTCTGCTTCTTTAATATTTAGTTTGAATATCTTTTTAATTTTTTGTTTGGTTGCAAAAAGCTGACAAACTATAGAATCTTCTTATTTAAGATCATATATATGTTTTTGATCAATATCGAACTCTAAACTTTTCGTGTAATTCCCATTCTCTAAGTATTGCAATAATAAATTTAACTAAAATCTTGGTTAGGTTGTCCATAAGACTTTTAAGAAATGAATGGCGAGCACACCTCCTTTGTACATCTAACAACTATAAAACTCAATAAAGGGTTTCAGATGTCCTAGCTAATTATCAAAGTAAATCCAAGTAAAGTCTTTCTCCCATATCTACGGATTGTATTTCGAATGGAACTTTATCTATGTCATTCATTATTTGGATATTGTTTTGTAGTCAAGTTAGAACTAGTAGTTTTTGGTGCTACATACAATGTTGTATTCAATTCGGACCAGCTTTCTTGGCTCTCGAGCGGATTCCTGGGCAGTCTGCGACTACGAATACCAGATCGAACAAGACCTACAACAACAGCTGCGTATGCGTGATGCCCACCAATACAGACACAATGCCGACACACACACTCTTCCAAGTATCCCAATACCAAGCTCGTTGGGCTTTCAATTAACGTGAAACATTTTTGCCAAGAATGTTTTTTTTCCCTTTTTGCCATGGAAACCCGCTGCCGGGGGGAGATTCTAAAGAATACCAAAGCATTGAGTTACATAGTTCCGTGCAGATATTGATGGTTTTGAATTGCAGAGCTGTAAGGACCAACAGCATTTGCAGGTAATTAAATCTCAGAAGAGCTTCCTCTGTGTGTCAGAGATTTTTCCTTTCGCATCATCATATCGAACGTCATTGAATTATGCGCTGTCTTCCTCTCGCTCTTTTTCTTATATTATATATTCAGGGGATCATCAAGTATTCAAGCACGCGTCTCCCAAATGTATACACATCGGCGTGTGTATATATATGTTTTTTATGTACATATGATGTATATTCTTATGGGGATGGGGGCCCGGAAAATTCACCTGAAGATGAAATTTGTTTCGCTCGCCCTGCGTTTTGTTCCTTTTTGTTTACGCTCGATAATTGCACTCGACGACCGCAATAAAGGGAAATTAAAGTTTCCCTTTGCCGGGGGCCCACTACACCCCCTCCAACCCCCATTTTCCGACCCCCTTTGACATTTGTGCAGTTTTGGCTTGACGTCGTCTTCGTTCTCTGTCATTTCATTTGCAGCTTTAAGTATTTTGGACTCGGGCCAAAATGTTTTTCATGTCTTGTTGTCGCCATGCCACAGACCCACACACTCACATACTTACAAAATCACCGGCAGCAGGCGAGAGGGACAGTTAGTGATTAAGCGTGAAAATATCAGATCCATCCCATCCATGGGGTACAGCAACCGCAGCAGCAACAACGACAGAAAACCAAAAAAAAAGAAAGAAAGAAAAACAAGAAAAGCTGGCAAAAATTTCTAGTTTTCTGCAACATTTTCTGCGACTCTTGGTCTCTTGTTTTCTTATTTTTTGTGGTTGGTCTTTTGGTTTTTGGCAAGTGCTGCATGCAAATTAAAATTGTTTCAGCGTAGATAAAATGTAATGCCGAGAGGAGTGAGCCAAAAGAAATGAATTTAATTTAATTTGAAAGATCCAATTCAATTGCGAGGAAATTGAGATTGTTTCGGTGTAGAAAAATTGAATGTTTGGAAGTTGCTTTGAGGTAGCATTTTGGCCTTTCCAAATTTTGTTTGGTAAGTGGAAGAAAAGTAGATAGGGACAGTAGTAACCAATAAAAAACAACAGAAAATATACAAATATACATACGATTTTGATGCAATTGTGCTAGTTTTACTTTTTCGCTTAAATAAATGAAAGTAGATAGGGACAGTAGTAACCGATTGAAAGACAATTCTTTCAGGAAACATAAAATGTTGGTTTATGAGGAGTCAACTAATATAACAGACAATTTATTTGTATTTTTAGTTCTTTTGACTAAATAAAATGTTTAATTATTAACATTTTTTCCTGTCTTTTTAATTAAAGTAGATAGTGTAAAGCTAGTTTGCTTTAAAGAACATTATTTAACGCATTTTATCATGGTTGTTATAAAAGAGAGATCTCACAGTATCAGTTACTTAATAAACATGAAATAAAGTTGTATCAGTTCCGCAAAACATTATCTTAAATGAAGTTAAGCAATGGCATGTCTTTCCTGCACTTAAAAATCTTTCCAATACCTAAGATACCATCGAAAACAAAGGAATTGTAGAACTCTACAGCAGGTCTTCCATTTAATTTATTCTTCTTTACCAATATCGCATAGCTCCGGATCATATATCGATCTGAGGCGCACACATGTGCTTTTCACCGTCGGGATTATCCAGCGAGCCAGCTAAGAAATACGAGCAAAGGGGCCAATACAATGATATATCCTAGCCCCAACGAAAAGAAGATATATACACAGATATTTGTTTATACGGAATGTCCGTATAACAAACACTGGCATCCTCTCGCTCGTTCCTTTCCTCTCCGATTGTATTTGTATCTGCATCTGTAGCTCGGTCTGTATCTGTATCTGTATGCCTCCATTTGTGTATCTGCAGCTGCGCAATTGGCGACGACAGACATCAGCCGCCGTTAGCTGACATGGACAGCAACTGGTAGAGCGGACAATATAGGATATATAGATGAAGAGGAGGTGGGCATACCACATGTGTCTTCTTTTTGCAGTTACACATCGCGGCGCTTTCGTAACGCATTTTGGCAGCACCTGTCTTCCCCACCCTCTCCCTCTCTCTTTGGTTCTCCCTTTCTTCCCCACAGCAGCAGCCATTGCAAAATCTTGTGTAGAAAGATTGAAAAATTTCGAAAGAGAATTGCTGAAGAAAACTGAAATTCAATCAGCGAACCCATACCAACGTAGCTTTGGCAGGGGCCCGAGTGGAAGTGTGGGGAAGAAAGGTGTGGGGAAGACGACTCACACTGTGTGTACAGGAGAGAGGAGGACCAAAGCAGCGCAGCGTAATGTGAGCACTCACACCAGCGCAGATCGTAGAGAGAGGTGTGTGTAGAATGGGTGGAAAAGGGGGGAAGACTGGTGATCGAGGCGAGCACTTTGTCTATATTTAGCCCGAAATGCAAATGGCGTCAGAAGAAGCACACACTCACACATATATACACAGACATGGGAGAGGTGGGTTCCGCTGAGGTGAGTTAACGGATTTTTGCGCATGCGCATGCGCTTTTTCCCCAGAGATCGCCATTTTGAATATCACCGATCGCGATACAGAAAAACGAAAACACGGGAAAATCAAAATCAGCCAGAGAAGAGAAAAAATCTAACTGAAAATCTCTATAGATTTTTATAGATTTTTCCTCGTTGGCCATAACTAAATTTAAGATTTTGTTTTGGTTTTCGTTTTAAATTTAACTTGTGAATGAACTGGCCAGCCGATCAGAGACAGCACAAACAACAGGTCGCCACCCCCTTTTGAGACCCCCAGATATTATCAATTTTCTGCAAGCGCCAAGTAAACAATCGATTCGAGCTGAAAATGTTATTGGCCCGAGTTTTATTTTTACAAACGGCGCGCGGGCACGTGCCACAGCTAAAATCGTACCACGAACAGATAGATATAGCTATATAGTCAGCCGCAATCGTAGATGCGGTTATAGATATAGCCAGCCGCAGTTGGATATAGTTCTCTGCGTTTGCATCATCATCATGGGTCTATCCGTTTGTCTGGTAGTTCCCATGTTTATACGGATTTCGGATTTTATGTTTGCTTTTGTTATTTGTTTCTATATTTTTCCCTAATGCTCGGTTGTTTTGCATTAACGCTCGACTCGGGTGGGTGGTCCAGAGATGCAGACAGATGATCTGCCCACCCAATCGAAAAACGGAGGCCCGACTAGTCTGCAATTTTTGTTTTGATTGCGTGTTTTTTGGAACACATTTTTATATTATTTGAAAATTTCAATATTGAATAAGTACTTCCAGCTGTAGAAATCTGCGCCTGTAAAATATTTTCTTTATATTTAGCTCCTAATCGCGAAAATCCTAACTTTCCATAGTCCTATGGATCTCCAAGGCATCTCCTATCTCCTATCTATATTTAGTTTACCCCACCTCCCCACCAATTGTTTTTCTATTCCATTTGCTTCGGGTCTCTGCTGTGTAACCCCAAACCGAAAATGACAAACAGAATTATTGAAAAATTATGATTTCTTGGGCATGTCCCCAAGGGCGTGACGAAGAACCAGGGGGATATGCATGCGAAGGTGGGCTGGAGGGGGTGTGACCATGGCCAAAGGATTGTCTGTACTTCTCGGTGCCCAGTTGCCGAGTGCATTCCTCCCTGCCGAGTGGATCTGTAGACTGTAGAGCCGTATTTGTACCTTCAGCCGCACGATCCGATCGCCGCTAAAGAAAAAAGCCACGTAGAGCACGCAGACAGAGATTTGCCATGGACTTACCCCTCGGCTTCAGTTCTTCTCGGATATATCCGCCCCGCTCAGTTTACTAATTGCTTCCGCTTGCCGATGCTACGAGTGCTACGGGTGCTACGACTGCCCGAGGTTTTCAGGGGTCTAGAGACTCATTTTAATTGCATTTCTTTTAACGGTAACATCAGTGGCAGCAGTTTGGCCCCCCCTTCCATTCCCATTCCCTCTTGGCTGCCTGTCAGTCTGGGCGACGGTCTGACGGTCGGATGGTGGGATAGTCTGATATTCTGATGCCCTGCCACGTCAATAACATTTGCGTACGGCAAAGACGTGTGTCGGTGAACCAATTCGTGTATGTGTGTTGGTCCAGGGGTGTGGGTGAGGAGGGGGTCTTACCGATTCTTAAGACCCTGGATCTCTTCTTAGGAATTTTTATCGAATTTTATCATTAAAAAATCATGTTTCCTTACCACACGGAAAGCCCCTTTGAGCTACGCCTCTGCCTTGGCTTTGCAGTAGTTTTGGGTACCCAATAAGTAGAAAAAAATCAAAGGAAACATTGCGAGTACTTGCACAAACATATAGACACATGTACATTGTGCGTACTCACATTAAATACACTTAAATTAATTTTTTTTAAATATATAATGACATTTAAAAAATGTTTTTTTACCAATCATTTTTTTATTTCTGAAAAAAAGTTTTTTACAGTATAGTTTTTTATTCTTAAAAAAAAGGGTTTCATCGTATAGTTTTCTTTTTTTGTTTAAAATATTTTTTAAGATCAAAACGTGGATCAATTTTAAATTAGTTATTCTTTTTTTTTTATAATTTCTTGTCCCCGGCTTTTTCTCAAAGTGTACAGAAAACCATAAGATGTTTCTACATCGATGCGCCTTATGGCCGCTGCTGCCGCTTCGGTTGGCTTTAGGTGAGAAAGACAACAATAAAATGTGGCTGCAGACTCCTGCACAGAAACAGACATAGAAACCGAAAGAAACGCACACTGGGCTCAAGTGGCCGGGTTCCTCCATTCCGATGCCCAGACATTCTCGGCCAGAGAATCCGCACTCGAATAGAATGTTATGCTAGATATGCCATTTGACTTCTGGCTCGGCAAACGGCGAAGGCAACCAGGAAACGGCATCGCCATCGAAATCAGCAGCCAAAGGATGCGGCCACTTGAGACCGGGGCATGGTATCGGTAATCCATTCCATCCAGCTCGGGGAAATGAGCCTCATTTGGTTCGGGATTTCCTCCAAAGTCATTTATGCAACAAACATCTGAGAATATTTTAGAGCCGGCGGGGGAGAAGAAACAGCTGCCAACGAGGTCCTTTTACTTCTTTATTCTAAATAATTTATTTCTAAAGATTCAAGATGGCTAATAAGAAGTTCTGAAAATTTTAATTCACTTGATAAACTTTTTATAAACTGGAATTCCTTTCTGAAGAAAATAAATTAAATTTTTTCAAAAACATTGGATAGTTAAAATTAAGAGACTGTAGTATATAGAGATTTCCATAAATCTATTGATTTGTTAGAGGTATGGAACAATGTTTTGTAACATTTATTTTGTTGATTGGCAAATTTTCTATGTTTAGATTCAATAAAAGGGGTTGCATAAAAGCATCAATCAAAAATGTATGAATTAAATATTGATATACAAAAACGTGATTATTATATGTCCAGGCTTTTGGTTGAAGTGAATATAGCTTGATGAGTGATTATTACACTACACCCTTAATATTATAAAGTTGGGGCTCTTTGTTACTCGAGTCTCCTCTTTCTAGGCGGGCTGTTTATGGGGTTGGGAGCGGCCCATATATCACCACCCAAGCTCACCCAGCATCGCGGCAAAATTCGCTGTGTCACTTGTTGAGTCTTCGGATGGCTCATCTGTTCCGCCACCCCTTCTCCGACCCATTCCCCAGAATTTTGCGGCTCTACTGGGGCCTTCGGTTTTTTCTGTGGCTTCGGCGAATGTCGCTTTGCATCAGCTTACAAGATTTATGGTATCCTTTCAACTTTAAACCCGCTCTGCTCACTTGTCGTCTGTTTTCCGTTCTCTGCAACTCGTTCTTTGAGTCGTGTTAGTTTTTTTTTTTTTGCAGGGGGCATGCCGCACATGTGCGGACCCCGACTTTGCCACCGATTTCTACTAGGGGCTTCTCTCTTTTCTGGGGGGCGCAAAAACAATGCGATGCAGGAGGTCAACGTGGAACGCGTGTGCATTGAACTGAGCATCATAAATCGCTAGAGGGGCGGGTTTTTTCCAGTAGCCTCCTCCAGGATTTTCTCACTTTTCCCCATTTCTAATTTCCATTTCCATCTCTTCCGGCTCTTTGCAGCGTAATCTTTTGTACCTGTTGTGTCGGCAAACTGCTGAAGGCAAGCTTCCCAAAGGTGAGTCCTTAGAACCTGTTTTGTTTTTCGGCTTGTTTCACCTTCTTATGAAGCACGTGCCACATATTACCAAGCTGGCTAACACACACATGTGTCTCTCTGTGTGTGTGCACAAGGCAAATATTTACACTCAATGGAACATAATAAAGACATTAGGGAAATATTGTGTTATGTGGGGGCATAACTTGGGTTCTGTGGGTGGAAACTGTATGAAACTTATCAGCCCACCCTCTGCTTTTCCTTTTTCCTTTTTCCCACTTTTCCTCTCCCGCTGTGTGTGAGTGTGTTTGTGTGCGGGACACTTTTCTTTATTGCTCTGCGAGTTGTCAATTTCCGTGTGTCTGCCTGTCTGCTTTCCCACCAGTTCTTTCCCCCAGCCAGGATGCTTGATATTGTTTTCCACAATGAAAAAAAAAGGAAGGTAGTTTGTTTGTCTAGCGTTTACATTAGACTGCACATTAAACAACACACGCTGGATTTTTATTCGTTGCTGAAAATGCGCACAGGCAACAAGTTCCATTCTTTAAGAGCTGTAAAATCTCAGAAACACAACAAACAGTATTTCGTAATCACATTTTAAACAACATTTTTGTTTGGCATTCTGAAAAGGGTATGTCTAGTGCAGGAAATAATAAAACTTATGATCATCTTAAACTTCAGCTTACAATGCAAGCGATTTTTTGTTGTTTCTTATATTAAATTTGATTTAATTTCTACCTATTATATAAATATTTTTCCCCTTTCTAGGGATCAAAAGCCATTTGCATTCCAGATGCAAGACTTTTAATTGCATGACACTCTATTTATAGCCTACTTTCCGTCTAAAAGGGGTTATATCAAGCTGGAATGATAGCTAAACCACTTTCCATAGCCAAGTATTAAAGCAGTCGAGGCCAATAGCTCACTCCCACGCAAAGTTTTCTTCTTAGTTTTCCGCAGTACATGAATGTTTTAGTATGTTGTCGAGTTTGCTCCACTGTCAGCTGGGATATGCATAAATAACATTGATTGATAAGCCACCCACGCAGAGTGTTTGCCAGCTATAGCGAATGATTTCGAAATGATTACCCAACTCAATGTCGCTCTCTGAATTATATGCTAAATATATACATACACTAAAGCGATACACTTTATGAGGCCGTCAATGGACCAAGTTATGAATGAAATGCAAACTCAATTAGCTCACCTTGAATGCCTGCCATCCGTTTCAATTATAAACCTTTTTGCAGCTCGTCCTTGCCCCAAAAAATAGAAAAGAGTTTTTGCATAAAAAATATGTATATATGTGCCACACTTAAGCCCCAAACCCAAAACGACTTGAAAGGAAAAGTGTGAAAAAATACAGAAGCAGTTTTTGGTAACAAGGGAAAATGGTTGACAGTGACAGTTTTGCGGGCAGTTGGAAAGTTTCTCGCATTTGTTGGGCAATGCTAATTGCAAGCCGGGATGACAGTCGAAGCCAATTAGAGGCAGTTTCCTAAGCCAGCTAAAAAGGGAAGGTAAGGTTAGGTTAGGCATCGCACTGGCTTCATGCCTGGGAACTGAACTTATCAGTCATGCAAACAGAGAAATGCTTTCACCGAATCCCTGGATTCCCCGCCCCGCGAATGACACACGTGTTAAGGTGGAATTATTCAGGCTGACAGGAGGAAACTGAAGCCGAGGAAGCTGCTCTGCGTGGGCGTTTGGCATTGGGGAAAATTGATTAGATTAGGCCAAAAAGGAACACGGCCGAGAAGGGCTCTGTTCCCTGTTCGTTGAGTCCATAAGCTGGCATTTAATCACATTTAAACTTCAGTGCCCGGGGAAATTGATTGAGATTTTTATGAATTACTCAGCAAGTCGGGGCTTCGAGTCGCACAATTGAAATGTAATTAGGCAATGCTAATGGCGACACCTACCCCTCTCTATCTATCTTATTTGGCCGGAAGAGAGTCGAAATTACTTGAGCTTAACTTCCTTTACTTGTGTTTTTCGGGGGGGAACCGGCATTTGCATAATTGATACCACCGCAGACATTTTTCAATTTCGAAATCTCGGCAAGCAATTAAAAAGATGTTTTCCCTGTAAGTCCGTATGCTTACAACCCTCTGGGTACTCTTCTTCGTATCTGCAAGATACGCTGGAAGGGCAATTTGAATGAGATTTATGAAATTACCTACGCAGCGCTTACAAAAACATCAGAGGAGGGCAGTGGAGTGCCGTTTGTTTCACGTGGTCCCTTGGCTTGGGGTATTACATACGTACATACGTACGTACTACTGCCACTCGAAGATCCCCCTGAAGAAACCCCTGCCAAGCGGTTAAGTCGGACTCAACACATTGCAGATGCCGCATGTTGCACATGTGTTGAGTGCATGCAACGTGCAGCATAAACTACATGGCACATACAGCATCTTGCAATCGGGGTACATGGTCATGCGCAAATCGCCGGGCGGCGTTTATTGAATTAAGACTGTCGACGACTGTTTGCAGTTGGCAGTTGTCGCACCCAGTGGAAGCGTTAAAAGTCACAAGGACACTGCAACCGGGAACGGAATGGGATACAGAATGGGATCGTCGGGTATACGTATACACACATGGATCGTTTGCCCCTGGGCTATCGTTCTCAAAATGCAACATTGTGGCGCCGCCGAGAGGCGAGGCTCATAAAAGCGGGTAACGTGGTCGCGCTGCACTTGGAATCGGTTATGCGTGATTTTTACAGAATCCACTCAGTCAGTCGGGGACGGGGCAGTATCTGTGGCATCTGGCATTTGCATATTGCGCGGGAAGTCACGTTAAAGTTGCCACCATTTAGCTGCAATGCAGTTATGATCGCCTCCCCTTAAATCCTTTGTCTGGTGTTCAACTAACACCCCAGTTATAGAGTTGAAGTTTCCAGGAAACAAGAAATCTCTTCTTGAAATAAAAATGTATACGTCTCTTTATGGTAGTATCAACAGAACCATATTTGTCAATACGATTTAAAACTCTCTTTATCTTATATGGGTTAGATTCCAACTGTTTACAACTATTTACCGATTTTTAAATATCGAAATATTTATCTTGGTAATATTTTCATATTTCGGTTTACCAAAGTTTTATATTCCGTTTAAATCTGGCTCTTATAAAAGCCTTACCCACTTCTCTAAAAACATCGAATTTTATTCTCTATTGAACTAAATTGCTATTCAGTGGTACTTTCTTATTTAGTACTATTCTATGTTTTGTATCAGTTATCCTGCGTAACCTGCATAATAGAGCGTGCTTAACGTAAATTATATCCCGCTTAACGCAACAATAGACAGGGTCTGGGTCACAGGGCTTTAGGTCCCACTTGGCTGGGAGTCGCTTTCACAAATTAAGCCCCAAAATTCTGGCATGTAACTACTTTACCTCTGTCTGAATGGGCAATCATCAATCGAGCAGAAACAATGCCCACACACCCTTGGATCCCAAAAAGCCCCTTGCCTTATACCGTTTTCGATCCTACTAGCTACAAGTATTTCCTTTTTGTGTATTTATAATGCCCTTTAGCCGTATTGTTGGAAGGTATTTTGTTCTCGTGCAAAAGCATGAAAAACGGAAAAGATTTCCTTTTTTTTTGGTAAAGGTCTAATGGTATTTCGAGTGGAATGTGACAAAGAAATTAATATTTTTATACAAAATTTTCCACTCGGTGTCAAAATATTTTGTATATGACTTTATTGTTATAATCTACCTCCATACCAAAAATGGTACAAATTGTAATATTTCTTATGTATTATGTTTTTTAAGGCATACCAAACCTGTAAGTATGCAGCATACTTTTTTAACAGGGTAGCATCTCATATCAATATTTTTTCCTTTCTTTTTTTCTGTTGCCAAACACAGGTCAACAAAGTTTTTATTAAGCTGCGTTGGGGAGAAAAACTAATGGTGGGTGGGTGTTTATAGAGAGGATCCAGTAGCAAGGACAAATAAATAAAATACACACAAAAAAAAGTGGGTGGATGAGGTCCTGGGAGGCAGAGAGATACGGATACAAAGGAAAAAGGAAACCAAAGCGATGTTTTGTCAGGGGGTTAGTTAAAGGGGGGGTGGTGAAGTGGGGGATAATTAACATTTATGAGGGGGCGCTAGAGCGAGACGGCAAGCTCTGCGAGCGAAATAACTGTAACTGTTGCTGATTGATCAAGAGTGGGGGTGTGTGTGTGTGCGTTTGTGTGTGTCTGGCTGAGGCACAAACAAAAACCATATGTTTCTCGTTTCGACTCCCGCACGCACTCACTCACACACTCAATTACTCACTCACCGCCCACCGCTCACCGCCCCCCTCTCCCACACACTCTTGCTTTCGTTGTGAGTGAAAACTCAATGATAACGCCTGCGCACTCTCTTTCTCTCGCTCTCACTGCCTGCCTGGCAAAGTGTGTGTGCGATATTCTGTTACACAAAAAGGCAAAAACAAAAGGCACCGTTAGAAGGTGTTCGAGTATGAGTGAGTTCACCACGAAACAAAAATCCTCACCGCGTCTGTGTGTGTGTGCGAGTGTGTGACTGCGAGAGAGCCTGTGCCTTGTGCCTAAGTGTGTGCGGGCGTATCTGTGTGTGCGTACTTGGCGTTACGACGTCAACGACGGCATATCCGTCAGTACGTTTGTACGCGTCCGCAGCGCCGCTTCTTCAGTTTTTCGGTTTTCGGGATTTCGATTTCGGCAAAAGCAGAAGCACAAGCTGAAGCACCAGCGCACTAGCTGCAGCAAAAGCAACAGCAGTTCAGATCCGTTTGCGAGTTCGATATTTTCATTCCGAGCCAACGATCCAACGATCCGATTCTGCTTGCGATTCACAACAGATAGAGATCCTAAATCGAACGCCGCGAGAAATTATGCTGGCCAGCTAGCTGCTCTCGCTCTACGCGCAATAATTTATTTTTACTCCATATAAACAAATTCAACGTCTATTTCCAAAAATAAATGGGCAACACAACAACAATAATAAAAATAACAACAGCCGTCGGACAATTATAAGTTTTTATTTTTAACTTTTATTATTTGCGCCAACCGCCGCCGTGACAGAAAAAAAAAACAATCCCCGCCTCCTCGGACTTTGTTTATATTTTTACAACAAAGCTAAGGCAAACGTCAAACATAACATTGCAAACATATCACTGACTGCATTTCGCCTCGCTTCGATGTTTATCGAACAAGCGGCGTAAACAAAGCCCGAATTCAAACCACAATTCAATTTGCATCTCAATTGCAAAGATTTTCGTGTGTGTGCTTTTGGAAACATTTGTGCAAATAAGTCTCGAACGAACCCACAAAGTTCAAAACTCGTCGGTTTCTATTGAGCAGCGTATTTTTGAGAACATTTTCGAGGAAACGGAAGTTCGACTGAAAAGCGATTCACGTAAGTTTATCTACAGCAAAAGGAATTTGTTCGATTTATGGGAAGTGAAGTGAAATGAAATACAAGAGAGTTTATGAGTGCGAATACTTCAAAACCTTTTTTCCGAATTTGTTTCCTCTTTTGATTACAACTTGGCATTTATGACGTTTATAAAATCAATTTGAATGTCTCATTATTTTATTATGGGTTTTTTGTCTGCGTTACTCATGTGTTTTTATTCGATTTTCTTAGAGTAACGTTTCTTAAAATCGATAAGTGATTTGTTGATGAATTAGAACTTGAAGAAATTTAAATTAAATTATCATTTGCTAGCGGTGGTATCACTCATGTGGTGAGAGGTTTTCGTTTACTCAGAGACTTATCATTATGCCAAAGGGCTTAGTAATTATTTACAGATCATGCCGGGGTTGTAAACCCCTCCTTTTGATAGGGCAATTTGTTTATCTATAATTTAGAATTACAAACACACTGGCAGCCGGCATGTCGGTAACCAAATAACCAATGGCAAACTGACGTCATCGCCTTTGCCAAACGATTGGATTCCAGAAAAAAAGGAGAGATATCGGCTGGGCTTTCGACTTGTGCCTCTTTCTCCATCCCACTTACTCCCCTTCAATTGATATCGTTCGATGTTTCAATTTCTTTTCCCCGCGATTTTAATGCTGAAAGTATCTGCCATCCATATACTGACAGGCGAGCACGCACATACAAATGTATAGTATAAAATATATGTATGCTGATAAGCGATTTTCGTATCAATATTGAGGGCCCGCGAGAACCGTACTCCTCCAGCGAAGTTCAAATCCATTTTCCCTGCTATCAAGTTCTTTTGCATGTAGTTTTTATGGCCGGACCAACCGACCAACCGACTAACTGACTGGCTGGCTGATTGGCGAATTTGCTGATAATTGTCTGCACTTTGTTTCAGCCAGTAGGAATTATAAGTTCTCTTATCTCGCTCTTACTTCAGCCAGCTGGGCATGCGTGCAATGCACTTTGACACCTACGCAGGATCTTAAAGGATGGTATGGGGGGAGTTTCGATCCAGGGGGCAGCGGGTTCAAACAGCAAACAAAGCAATTTAGAGGCGATAATCGCTAGAGATTTGCCTTGGACTTAGCCACGGCGATTGCCGATAAACGATAACGCGTATTCGGCATTGCAGTGTCGAGATAACGGGACCCCGCCTCCGATCACGTTCATGATCACGATTGACGAACCCATGAGATCTTGAAAACTATTTGGCATAGTCACGTTTGAGCCACGTTTTATGTTTAAAGTTGGTTATATTAATAGGGAATTTATAAAAAGGAACATTACATTTCTAAATTTTTTTATAATTTTAATAAGAGTATACTGAGTATACTTAATTTTTTCACAGCTGTATTTACAGTTATAAAAAGTTGGTTATTAATATACATAGATATTTTTAAAATAAGAACAGTACATTCATAAAATTCCATTTACTATAGAACGTTCACTTTACAGCCCACAGTTATTCTAAATATACACAACATTTAATTTTAAAACTCATATTTGATTCATTATTTTAATGCAACTCATGATTTTTGTAAAATCTTCAATTCATGTCATTAGTCAATTTTCAATATATAAAATGCTGCAAGCCAAACAAAGAATTCAATCCATAAAGGAAAACCCAACCACCATCTTATCAGTTCAAAATAATTTGTTGGCAAATTTTTTTCAACGAAAAATAGTTGAGTTACGCTTGTTGTTGCTCTTTAGGTGGCTGATAAAAAAAAATTCGCAATCAAAATTTGTTTTATTTGCCCGTGTTTTTTGCGGCGGCCCACTATCTGCCATCGAGAGCGAGAGTCTTTCTTATCACACGTGCGCCTGTGAGGGTGTCCAGGTTCACAGACAAGCCGCATAAAAAACACAAAGGTGCCCATGTATGGGTGTAGTTATTAAAAAATAAATGTTCCTTTTGCCATTTGCCGTGTTTGCGGCTCTCGAGTGTCTGTGATAATTATGGTTATTGCCGCCGCTCTCCCTCACAATTATAATTATTATTATTATTATAATGATTTCTTTCAGTTTCTGTTTGTGTTTGTGTTTTTGTTTGGCTCTCTCCCACACACCTCGCCTCTTTTTTCCGCCTGTGTGTGTGCGGGCGATAAGATAGAGGTGTACTAGGTGTACTTTATAGGTGACTCGGGGCCCGAGAACCCAAATTTGTTCGACTACCTTAACATGAGACGCGTGTTTGGGGACCTTGGATGTCGATGTACTTCTTCTCCTTCGCTGGCATTTTTGCAATCGAAATTGATGATAAACAGACTGCAGAAAAAACTAAAGATATCACGATGCGAATTATTGCAGAAATATAATAGTAGGAACATACTTACTTTATAAGGAAAGAATCTTATACATTGTGGCATTTTTATTGGATATTATAAAACATTATCTTCAGGATTAGTTAGGAAGACTTAAAAAAAGATAATACAAACTGAGAGATATTTGCTGCTATCGCTGTGTAAAATGTAATGCTATCTTCAGCCTGTCTTAATCATTTAAATATACATAATTTCAACGATTAAAAGAATCTGTTATAAAAATATTATAAAACCCTTTAAGGTAGTTGATACTGCTAATGAAGTTCTTAGCCCTCTTCGAAAACTTCTTATCGGTCACGTTATATCCAATGACTGTCCCCAACTTCTTTGTTGGGTAATTTACAGTTCTTAACTCAATTTCCGACCGCCTTCAACTACTAAGAAAAGTTCCGCCTCAGTGGCAGCTCCAAATGACGCGTTTCCCAGGCGTTTTCAGCGCGTCTTAAAGCGCGCGCGTGTCTTTAATTAAGTCAAGATTTATAACCAGAGTCGCAAGAATGCGTTAACTGCGGCCCATTAACAACAAAAAATGTCGGGGGACGTTGACAGATCTCCAGCTGATGAAAAGTGAAAGTGAGATGCGACCAAGGAAGTCAGAACATACCACAAAAGCTGAGATCTAGTAAAGTTAAAAAAATCACCAAGTACAGCTATGCCATTCACAAGTTAGGCAAATGTACATATAAACCCCCCAGAATTTATATTATTTTAAATGCAGGTGATAAATTTGGGGTTTTTTAAACTTGAAATTTGGCCGGGCAGCTGCCATAAAAACGGAATTTATGAAAGGTCTCTCGCTCTAATTGAGGCTGTGAGATTTCAGACTGTGAGAGATTGCATTCAGATCATCAGATCATCTCATTGGCGGTACGAACACAACTGGTTTTCGAAATCGGTTCGGAGTTCATTCCACCAAAATACGGAAAAGTTTAAAATTTGCATAAATTTGAACGCAACAAATGCTAATTGAGCGCAATCAAGGCAAGCAACAAGTTTTCGCCTTTTTGAAATTGCCTGCTCATCGGAGAAAAAGCCGCAGAGTGTGATTCACTAAATCAAATCGATAATGTCCCCCCAGCCTTTGTTGGTCCAAACAATTAGGGAAATCAACAACAAGAAAGTTTGCTAAAGCAGAGGAATTCCGCTGGAGGAGTCCGAGAAACTTGGTGGAAACAACACCCACTTTCTTGAGATTCGGATTTGTTCTTGGCCATTTGCCTAATGATGTCGCCGCAGTCTTTGGGGCCAATTAAATGGAGAAACTGGCAAACGTGTGTGGCGGCAGTTTGCTTCGTTTTAATTGCCCGGCCACAAGACAAATGTCTTGACACACATCCTCCAATGGAACAGACTCGGCACATCCTTCCTTCCTTTTTTCCCATCTAGTATACCCCATGTTTCTTTTTTTTTTTTACCATTCTGCTCAAGTGCCGCCTTTGCCGTTGACCCAGTGAAATGTTGCAACCGCAAATGGTTGATTGTTGCAATGAAAACCGTGTTAAGTTCTTTTCGGCCCTCGGGCCACAGATTCCGCAGATCCTTTGTTGTTTTTTCACCACATTCCGTTGCGGTGATTAGCCCTTTTCTCACTCAACTTTTCAGCCTGCAATTAGTCAAATATTTCTGCCTGCCATTCTTGATTGTTTTCCACACCTGCACCACTTGAAGTGCCGCCCGACTAAACAAACACAGGCCCATTACTATACTATGTGTATGCCAAGCGAATGACGTGACTTTTTGATTTATAAAGAGTTTTTGGCAACTTGAAATTCTTGCGAGATTAGATACTGGCTGAGCGTATGCTTCTCCCGGCCACCGAATGCAGATTTCCGATAATTTTGGAGTGGAACTTTGGTAAACACAAGAGGGGTGGTCAGTTTGGTTGATAATATACGAGTTAAACACCTCCGGCGTGTGTACCTCGTAAAAAAGTGAAGGGAAAGCTTTAGGAAGGTGTCGTAATGTAATAGAAAGTATCATAGGCTCATCAAGTTCTGAAAATGTGTCACAAACCCAAGTGTACAATGTACACTTTATAAGTTTCTCATATACCTTATCTATTTAATTATATCTTTATTTACAGTTTTATTTCTGTATATATAAATTTGTATAAGTTTAGTACAGATTGAAGATACAAAAATGTATGAATATTTCATTTCTGTATAAAAAATTCTTAATGCCATTAGATTTATTTGTCTGCTGCTTTTAGGGTAAAATCAACTTATTTTTGCCCACATTTTCTATATCCTAAATGGTTTTTTTTTTATAATTTTGGTACGGTCCCTGTTTTATAGATAAAAAAAATAAAATATTATTTTTTTTTGTCACCCAGATTGAAATTCCAAAATGAATTAATATTTCATTTTTTGTATAAAAAATTCGTAATGAAATTAAATTTCTTTGTTTGCTTTTTTATCTAGATGTATTTGTATGTCCTATATGTATTGGTTTTATTTTGTCATTTTAGTATATTCTCTTTTTTATGGTTAATTAAACGTATTATTAGTCTTTTTGTGTTTTCAATATGGGTGAAAATATACAAATTAAGCAATATGTTTTTATTACCTACATTTTGTTATCCTAAAATAAGTATTAAAGTCAATTAAAGTCAGGATTCGCATTTTAAATGTTTAATCAACGGACTGTAAAGTCCCTTGTGGCATTAAAAACCTCCTCCGTTTGTCTAACTTTCAGCTGTATCCAAAACAGCATGAGTGTAATTCAATTGCAGACGCTGATAAGTATGCTACAAAACAGGACAAATTCGTAATTCGAGCACTTGATGTCCTGCTGCTGTCTGCCACATGGCCTTGTGTCTGCCACCAACCCGTTTGCCTTGCCTCTTTACCCTTTCCCCTTTGCCCCTTTGCAAATGTTGCAATGACAGTCAGAGTCACAAAGATACACACACTCACACTCAGAGGGCTGTGGCATGTGGCAGGGCCACTAATTGACTCACTTGCGGTGTGATAACTTGCCAGCTTTTGTTCGCGCCGTCAATTATTCATCCATCGCATTGACGCACTTCTCGTAAGACTTGGATCGCTGTAACTTATCGCCATACTAAGCATTCGTTTTGGGGTTACACTGGTTGCACTGCAACACATAAAGCCACTCAAGAAGTGACTAAAGTGACAGACTTGCTGCAGAGCAGACTATTTCCGAGATAATCCCCTGGGCGGCAATCACAAAATATTGTTAGGGCTGTCACACTTCCTAAGCGGATTAGGTGTCCTTTAATTATGCCTGAAGTGTTTGGCCCAAACACAAACACAGATCGTAATTTGTCTTGCTGAATAGAATTTTCCAAATCTAATATTGATTACCAAACGGATAATTATTGATTGGGTGGAATGGGGCCATTGGTGTAACCCACACTGCGTATACTTAATACCCTTTCCATGACTTTTTTCCGATTCATTTTGGAGCAACACTTGTCCGTGGTCATGCCATTAAATCCCCACAAGAAAGTCATCGAGCGGCTTTATTCTCTCCACGATGTCTCCGAATCCGATTCAAATGGTAGCGTCATCAATATCATTATCGATTCACTCCTTGCTTCCATTTCGTTTCTTTTCCATATCAATAATGAATGTTCAAGTCACCCGAATACAAAACTCACGCATAATCATGGCGGGTTGCCCGAATAAAAGGAAAAGCAGGAAAAATGTATCGAATTTGTTGAGTGTGTCCTCGCTGCTGGGGAGTGTGTGTGAGTGTGGCTGTCACACATATTCGTCAAGGCTAAGACCCCACCCCCTCAAATCCCAGTCCCCCCCTGCTCCTGTCACAACCCATTTTACCCGTCCACCCCCTATAGCAACAACCTCATCCCGCTGGCACAGCTGAAAGCTGAAGCATATTGCGTAGGTCGCTGCGTGAGTCGGGGAAAATTCGAGGGGGAAAGTGGGTGGAGAAAGGGATGGGGAAAAAGGAAAGCGTTGCCAAGGCACTTGTTGTTGTTGTTCCGAGTCCTGGCCAGAGGACAAACAACAGGCAAAGACGGAAAGAAAGTCTCAGGCTGAGCCAACTGAAATTTATCCGCCTCGATTTACGTTTCTTAAGATACGGAGAAAAAATGGATGCCAAATCTTGAATATAAAGAATTTTAATAAAGAAATTCTAGATAATTTTATTAAGGTTTCCATGCAAAAACACTCCAAGGCTTCACTTTAAACCTACCTTAAATGGTAAAGTAAAATAAAGAAAGATGTAAAAGAAATTTATCCGCCTCGATTTCCGTTATTTTCCTTTCCTCTCAAGTCTTGAAAACAAAGAATTCCGATTAAAAAATTCTAGATAATTTTAACAACGATTGTAAAAACACTCTATAAATTCTCTTTAAAACCTACCCCAAAGTCTTATGCAATTTATGAGAAATAAAAGATTGTATTATTTTCTTAAAACTGAATTTAGATAAGCTAAATAAAAACAAGGGAGAACGCTATAGTCGAGTACCTCGACTATCAGATACCCGTTACTCAGCTTAAGCGACCAAAGGGAAATGGAGATATGCAAGCAGCAAAGCGAGATTTAAATGCGCCACCTACCGGCGGAAGACAGATTTAAGCGTTGTGTGCGTTGGGGTAGGCGTGACAAATTCATTGTTCAATAGAATAAGTTAGCCGCGCACTTTGCTCTCTCTGAGCGCCGGCAGTGCTTTTCTCTTTGCCGCTAAGTTCGGCCGGCAACTATTTACATACACACACATACACGCGTAAAAACATTTCGCACTGTCTGGCTCTGACGTCATAGCTTTTTTTCTTGGGAGGTTTGTGGGCGTTAGAGTGGGCGTAGAAAAAATTTTTTTGGGTCAATCGATAGGTATGGACAAGACTAATACATTTCAGTTAAAATTTTCTATCTAACATCAAAACTGTAGGAGCCACAGTTTTGGGCGGTTTGTGGGCGTTAGAGTGGGCGTGGCACTCTACTGAAACAAACTTGCGCTGCGTAAGAAGCTCAGGAATCTGCTCGCCAAATCTCAATAGCCTAGCTCTCATAGTTTCCGAGATCTCAGCGTTCATCCGGACAGACGGACAGACGGACAGACGGACAGACGGACAGACGGACATGGCTAGATCGACTCGGCTAGTGATCCTGATCAAGAATATATATACTTTATGGGGTCGGAAACGCTTCCTTCTGCCTGTTACATACTTTCCGACGAATCTAGTATACCCTTTTACTCTACGAGTAACGGGTATAAAAGGAGGCATATATAGAATTATCTGAAGACAGTTTATAAAGAAAATGAAATCATTATAAGTAAAGAAAATTGTATCCAATCTAAGAGAAATAATAAATAGTATTTCTTTCTCAGAACTTAATAAAGATAATCTTTATTAAGAAAGATGAATCTTAGTATATAATAAAATAATATATATTATTTTGAAGATGGTTCTTAAAGAAAGTAAAAGCTTTATAAATAAAGAACTCTGTTTCCATTGTCCTTAATTTAAAAGTATCAAATTATGCTCTAATTATATCCGCCGCAATTTCATGAGGGAATTAAAAAAACAATTATAAATTGATCCGTTTCGTTTTCGATTTCATTAACTTCCTTTCCAGTTTATAACCCAGTTTTATCTCAGTGATAAATTCTCTCGACTGAAAGGACCCCTCGGGAGGGGTCCCGAGGATGTTTTTGCTGGCTCGCGTTTGCCAGCCACGTGCCGCTGCCGCAGAGGGAAAATAGCGAAGGGTGGGGGAAAAGCGGCAGAAGGCGGGGAAAGCTGGGAAAACGATGAAAATGCGACAGAGACCCAGCTTCCGCCGGTGCTCTTGAGTGTTGCCGTTGCCCAGGGCAGACGTAAAAACGGGATCTGGAGTGCCGCTTCCGTTTCCGCTTTAAAACAGTTTGTGCGACTGAACTTGTTGGCACATCCTTATTGATTTAGTGCGTGCGTATGTTGTGTGTGTGGCGACAGGACATCAAAGGCAGCAGATCTAGGAGCCCAGGGCCTCCAGGGCAAAAGGGACAGCGCGAATCTAATCATGCGTGGGGTCAGTCGACATCAATTAACCAAAGCCTCGAGCTCATGAAATAGGTCATCCATTGTGGGCGCTATATAAGTAGTACAACTTGCTCTTCATTAGCGGTGCATTGAACTTTCAGCGCCAGTGGAGCGACAATGGAGCAAGTTGACCGCAAATCCTGCTGCCCCGTCCAGCTGGAAAACCCTTTTGAAGTCGCCAGTTATGTGGGTTAAACGGGTTAGCCATGGGTTATAAAAACTCCCTTCACCCCATTAATCTAGTCAATCACTTATTCTCTCGTTTTTTTGCCATCTTTCGTTTCAGTTACCTGAGGACAATTTATACGGAAACAGAATTATATAAAATTATATACACACACCTATATAGAATATATACACGAAGAATTTGCCGTTTTGACAAGCCGTCCACTTATACAACAACACCAAGAAGGGCTAATATATAGATAATATATATATATATATAAATATGCCCCACGTCTGCCACAACAGGAAGAGCCACAGCAATCCGCAGGGCAGCCACTAACAGAGTTTTCCGAAAAGCTGCCGGAAAATTAGAGTATCCAGCAAATAAGCCAGCAAGTCGAGTGCAAGGACATCTCATCTCTGTTTCCATCGCAGGAGGATAGGAAAACTGTTGCCATGGGTCGCAAAAAAATTCAAATATCACGCATCACCGATGAACGCAATCGGCAGGTGAGTAGCAATACACGCCAACAATAATAATATTAATCATTATAATTCAGTGAGCAACAATTGTTTGCCAAGCTCCAAACAGAAGCTTCGAATTTGCCATGGCAATGTAACTTAATTAAGACGGTGATGAATCGATTTTAGGCTATTAAATTGAAATTGAACCCGTGTTGAGGATAGCATTTCCCCATTAAATTGTGGCTGTAGGTGTTCGGTAAATTATGTCGTGGGATTAGGCAAGTTAATTTGTGATTAACTGCTATGAATGAGAAGTTAAACTTTACATATTTAAACTTTATCTATACTTAAGGGAATTGCAAAAAAATTTTAATTGTATTATATATACTTGCTTGAAAAATATGACATTGGTTTGGAAATAAATTAACAATGAGTAATACAAATATCCGACAATAAAGGAAGTTCATAATTTTATTTTTATAATACTTCCGTATTTTATAGAAATTCCCAAAAAAATATTATTTACATATATATTGAGAACATATTTACATGTTGTGTCTTTTACAATGAATAAAAGAAATATCAGTTTTTGCTAAGGGTTGCTTTTTAGTCCTCATGTTAAACTAAAAGGAGGTTTTAAACAGTATATTCCTATGCTCGAAACCTACTTTAAGTTCAACAAGCGGACAAGAAAATTACCCTAAGAATATTAGCAGTTCAAAATCCCTGAATAGAGCAGGCATTTTCAACTTTTTTAAAAACAGCTCTTACACTCGTATATTATTTCAACTCACCATGCCCATTTTTGAACTGTCGAGCGTGTGTGTCGTGTCATCGCAAGGTTTTCCCACCGATTTTCTGTTGTCCTCACTGCGGCGGTGTCTTGGCCAACGCCGTAAACGCGTCATCGACCAGGAACACTAACAACTTGTTTATTGCTGTGCCCCTTTGGCCTTGACTCGGCCATAATCGATTCATTACCAACTAGCTGGCCAGCTAGCAAGGGCTTGGGCCAGCACTTTCCCACTTGGCCAGGCCACTTGGGCTAAGGCCATGCCTCTAATTACATTTTCGAACCGCATAAATATTTGAGCATGAGACCCTAATTGAACGCACTTCCGTTTCCGTTTCCGGTACTCTTTTTTTCTTGCCCCGCCCAGGTGACCTTCAACAAGCGCAAGTTCGGCGTGATGAAGAAGGCCTACGAGCTGTCCGTGCTCTGCGACTGCGAGATCGCCCTGATCATCTTCTCGTCCAGCAACAAGCTGTACCAGTACGCCAGCACCGACATGGATCGCGTCCTGCTCAAGTACACCGAGTACAACGAGCCCCACGAGTCCCTCACCAACAAGAACATCATCGAGGTAAGTTGCAAAAGGGGGGAGGGGGTTGGGAAAATGGTGCGGAAAAGCGGGGAAAAGCGGCTCGAAAGAGAGAGTGCTATTATGCAAATTCAAGTGGGCCGTGAAAAGCACAGTTGCAAAGGCAGCAGCAGAAGCAGAAGGGCGGAAAACAAGGGGTTCTTAAACATTAGACATTAGACCATATTTTGTAATACCCTGTTCTCTTTTAAAGTATCTTTTTTCTTTCATACTTAACTAGAAATTTTGCCACAGTAGATTTAACTTGCAATTAAGTAGTTAAGTAGAACAAATTTATAGAAATATTTCCAACGTTGTTTCTAAATATTTAAGAACACTTTCTATATAATCTTGATGCAGGAGTCTTGAAAAAAGTAAAGGTACCAGAAATAAAATACATATATTTATTACTTTTATACGATCAAGTCGGAACTAATTAGTTAAATAGATACAATTAAAAAATATACTTCCAATTTCTTTATTAAAAATAGGGCAAGGAAATTTTACAAATCTTAAGCATGGAATCCTGATTATATTTTAGGGTATCAGAAATATAATAATATTTCAATTTATCTACATATCTATATATTTAAGCCCGTAGGTAAATGTTTAATAATTCAAAAAGGCAATTAAGCTGTTTTAGGGAAAAACATAAAATCAAAAAACCTTGAAAGTAATCGCCTTTAAGTATAAACTTCATATACGCAATGTATACTTAATTGGATGGGCCCTGAAAAAATTTGGAAATTCCGGAAGTGCTGCAGACCTTAAGTAAACCTGAATAGCCTCTGGCAAGGATTAAGGCGATGGCCATAAAACCAGGGACTGCAGCGGAGTAAAAAGTAAGGGAAAAGCCGGCGGAGAAGGGGAAATGTCGCCAGAGTATTTTGCATTTCTAATGCGGCGTCGCTGTCTCGATTTCGCCGTCTTCTCCGTCAGCGCGTAAATGGTTTTGTAATGTTAATGCTGCCGAGGGAACGGAGGGCAGGACAAGATTGGGATTTACATAATTTAGCACAACAAAGCGTCAAGTGGCCCGAAAGGAGTGCCTGGGGCAATTATCACATCACATCACGTCATGTCACTCGTCTAACAAATTTTCCCCGTTTTATTTTGACATCTTGCAGAAGGAGAACAAGAACGGCGTAATGTCGCCGGATTCACCTGAAGCCGAAACGGACTACACACTCACACCGCGAACGGAGGCCAAGTACAACAAGATCGACGAGGAGTTCCAGAACATGATGCAGCGCAACCAGATGGCCATCGGCGGAGCGGGATCGGCCCGTCAGCTGCCGAACAGCAGCTACACCCTGCCCGTTTCCGTTCCGGTGCCGGGTTCCTATGGGGACAACCTGCTGCAGGCCAGCCCACAGATGTCCCACACCAACATCAGCCCACGTCCATCGAGTTCGGAGACGGATTCAGGTGGGATGTCCCTGATAAGTTAGTACAGAGTGTCTCGCGCCGGCTGCACACACATTTCTATCTATCTGTTCTGGTTTTGTGTTACTCTCTTCGATTTGATATGATCTGATATGATCAGCATGGTTGCTCGACTCTAACTTTAACCTCTAACCCAATAACTTTGGTTCCATTGTTTCTGATTTATTATAATATATCTAATTCTGATTTCCCTAACCCCACTCACCGCCTCATCTAACAAAAAATGCGTGCGAAGTTCTGTATAAATAGTGTACCTATAGCAATAGCCATCTGGTCTAAACATGTGTTTTGCATATTCTTATCTTCTCTTTGGCTCATCAGTCTATCCAACGGGTTCCATGCTGGAGATGTCGAACGGCTATCCGCATTCACACTCGCCGCTTGTGGGATCACCGAGTCCGGGTCCCAGTCCTGGCATAGGTGGGCATAAACATTACACCTCCTTGTCCTTATCCTAATCCTCCATCATCACTTAAAACCACCATATCATTAACTCACTCTGTGGTTGTGGCTCTTAACTAACCAAGGTATCCTTGCAGCCCACCACTTGTCCATCAAGCAGCAGTCGCCGGGCAGCCAGAATGGAAGAGCTTCCAATCTAAGGGTCGTCATACCGCCCACCATCGCCCCCATACCGCCCAACATGTCAGCGCCAGACGATGTGGCCTATGCAGATGTGGGTATATAATATATAATTTTGCTTACCTCATCTTTACCTTGGTTTGATCTGTATTCCCATAGCAACGACAGGGTCAGACATCGCTGAACACACCAGTGGTCACGCTGCAGACGCCAATTCCCGCCCTCACGAGCTACTCCTTTGGGGCGCAGGACTTCTCCTCCTCGGGGGTGATGAACAGCGCGGATATCATGAGCCTCAACACCTGGCATCAGGGCCTGGTGCCGCACTCTAGGTGAGCATGGTCTATATTGAGTTGGTAGAGGATACCCAATAACTTGTAACTGCATCCCTTTACAGTCTCTCGCACCTGGCTGTCTCGAATAGCACGCCGCCGCCCGCCACCTCACCCGTCTCCATTAAGGTCAAGGCCGAGCCGCAGTCGCCGCCGCGAGATCTCTCCGCCAGTGGTCATCAGCAGAACAGCAATGGTTCCACGGGCAGTGGCGGATCCAGCAGCAGCACCAGTAGCAATGCCAGCGGAGGAGGTGGCGGTGGTGGTGGTGGAGGCGGTGTATCCGTCAGTGCAGCCAATGTCATCACGCACTTGAACAACGTCAGTGTCCTGGCAGGAGGTCCTTCGGGGCCGGGAGGAGGAGCAGGTGGAGGAGGAGGCGGCAGCAATGGGAATGTCGAGCAGGCCACCAATCTGAGCGTCCTGAGCCACGCGCAGCAGCACCACCTGGTCATGCCCAACTCGCGGCCCTCGTCCACGGGCCACCTAACACCCACTCCAGGTAGGCCTCCACTTTTTGCTTTCCCCACTTTCTCGCTCTCCTTTCCTTTGTTCTTTGACTTTCTCCCTCGTGTTCGAAGGATTTCCGCTTGCAAAAATTGCTGCCGTTTGTCTACTAATTTCCAAAGAGTTGCTAAATTATAAAAAATAAAATATAATCCTTATAGCAGCATGATTCTAGTTGCTAAACAACCTCTCTTTATATCTATTAATGATTAATTTCAAGTGTCCAATGGGCGTATACTTAACCTTAGATTACGTATACGCCGCGTTGATTTTCGTTTTACTCTTACTTGCAACCTAAGCCGTTCCTAATATTGTTACTATATAATACGATTGTCTTTTTTTGCATTAACCCACAACGACAACGACAACAACAACAATGTGTGATAATATTTAGGGCATGATAAGTATGAAGGATATCCGTACCGCGCGCTAATGGGACATAATCCTAGATGGAATTTTGCCGGTAAATTGGCCACAACCGAAATACATCAAAATACATTCAGACACACACACACACACATTTACACACAAAAACATATACATACAAACACCTATATATACGCATACATACAAAACTATAGCAAAATTCTTGTAAATGTTAAGTAATTCCTTGATCCTTTTTTAGGGAAATGGGTGGGTCTTAAGTTTGATTTACTTGGAGTTTTTGGGGGGCCTTAAAGATTGTGAAATTCCAACGAAATTTTGTTTGCCTGGCTTTCGTTTTAAATTATCCTCCACTAACCACACAACCAAGCGATTTCCTGCTAACCCAAAAACACAGTACCTGCAGTTCTAGAAGTCAGGGGTGCAGTCATAAATGAATTATATAAAAATATATATATTTAAAAGCTGATTTCTCAATGTCGTGTTAAGTTTATAATATTTAATCTTTCCGAGAAAGTTAAATTGTTTCAAAGAATAATTCTTTCTCTCAATGTGATGTTAACTTAACGAGCGAATTATATTTAGAGTCTGCTATCAACAATTGAGTGATAAAATCGTCTGACAAATTTAACCTCTAGTTAAAAGTATTTAGTCAGATAAAACCTAACATATTGAGAAAGTGTAAATTTGTTTTCTTAAAATGTTTTTAACTTTACAGACGTCAAATCTTTACTCAGTCTGCCACTAACAATTTAGTATTTAATTCGACCGACAATTTAACCTCTAGTTAAGAGTTTTCAGTCAAAAGAGGTTGAGAAACTAAATTTTTTCCGATAAGTTAACCTTACATTGAGAAATCGGACCCAAGTCACTTCCAGAACTGCCGAACTCATAATCACACGACACAACAAGCTCACATTGGCCAGATGCTGAATGTCCAAGTGTCTGGCCACGCCCCCCGCCCTGAATGTCCTTCTGCCTGCCTTTGTCATACACATGCGACCTTGGATCAAATCAAACTAATAGTCTAACAGACTTCATTATCCTTAATGCAGGTGCGCCGAGCAGCGAGCAGGATGTGCGTCTGGCCGCAGTGGCCGTGCAACAGCAGCAGCAGCAGCAACAACAGCAGCAGCAACATCAACAGCAGCAGCAGCAACTGGGCGACTACGATGCACCCAACCACAAACGGCCGAGAATATCGGGCGGATGGGGCACATAGCCGGCACGAGCTGCCGGTAGCAGCCACTACAAGCCACATCACAACAACAACAACAATAACAGCAACAACCACACCGGCTGCAGCAGCAACACCAGCTGCAACAGCAGCAACACCATCAGCGGCAGCAGCAGCAGCAGCAACAAGAAGCCGGCGGAGTGCGATGACCTGGCGATGATGCCGCCCCCGCCTCGCAAGGACCTGGCCCGCAGCCCCTACAGCCTCCTGCAGTCCGGCTACGACTGTTATGGCCAGCAGCTGGCGGCGGTGGCCTATGGAGCGCAGCAGCACCCGTAGCCATCGCGTCCTCCGTTTCCGGACCAGTGCAATAGTTGAGAACGAGAGAGGGAGAGAGTTAGGAAGGAAACTGGAGGCAGTTTTGTTTTGTTTTCGGTTTAAGCGAACAGTGACAGTGTCATATCTATAGTTATTGTAACTTAAATGAATTACGATTATACACACACACACACACACACACACACCTACGGTAATAGTTATAATTTTAAATTATATTAACGCAGAGCATCCTGCTGAGAGATTCGAGCAGGCTAGAGTGTTGAGCTGATTTAGTTTAGTTACCAATTACAAAATACACCTACGAGTACGGTTAAAGTTAATGTTAAATCTAATCTTAGGACAAAAATGCTGCAGACAAAAAAGAAAAAATGGGAAAAAAACAAAACGGAAACGATGGAAATGGAGAAGAGCTGCTCTTTATGCTGTATATATTTGATTTTAGTGTCATAAGTTTTAAACTTAGTTCGTAGGGAACTACGAGATACGTAAACCATACAAGTCATACGATGGAGAAAAACGATTGAGAAATTCTAAGCAAGAAAACACAGACCCTCAAGCAGATATGTACTCAGTGTTCGATCATAATTTGTAGTTTTTTGTGCAATTTATCGTCAATTTTTAGTTATGTTCTATGCACACATACCTTTTAAACGGTTCGTCATGGAACACGATTTGTTTTCTAGCTGGGTTGGTTTGGATGATTTGAACCAAGATCACAGCCCTTTGCAAGTACATATACACACACACACACTTTATGATTATGATTTAGTTCTGATTTAAGCGATTATTTAATAGACACTTTTTCTCTTCATCTCTTAAGCGAAACGAAGTCATAATTTGTAATTTAAATTTAAAGTGGATTTCTATTCAATTTGAAGTGTTTCAAATTCTTGTGCCTAAGTTTTTGTATTTTTTACATTTAAATGCAGTTTGTAAAACAACAACAATCGCAACCGCAACAACAACTCAACAAAATATAATTTAAATAAAATTATTAAAGAAATTTTTCGTTTTTGTTTTTTTTTTTGGTTACCCGTTTTATTTGATTAATCCCATATCTTTATTTATTTTCTGTACAATTTAACCGGGCCTATTTGAACAGGCCCAGTGGGCGTGTCTGCGCCTGTGTCAATGTCAATTGCCCATTTCGAAATTGCCAATATTTGACTAAGGGGTAAACGCGCCCGCAAATATTTGCACTGTGCATATGACCTGTTGCACTTTATACAGCAGCGCAGAGAAAAGGCGCAAAAAAAACAAAAAAAGTGAAATATTTTATGTATATTTGTATTTTTATTGGAGACGAGCTGCATCAGCTGTGCATATTTAATTACAAAAGGCAAAAAATGCAGGTGCAGCGGGGCGAGAGCATAAACAATAAGCAAACTTACACTCTACAGGTTTCCCCATTGAACAAGCTTTACAACACATACATATTTAAGCAGATTGAAGCGGAACGGGAGTGCGAAATTATAAGTCTACCAGCACGTGAAAGATATTTTCTAGCCATATACGGTATATATATATATATATGTTAAGAAACTAGCCGAGGTTCCCCCAAAAACCGAAGCGTACTTTTAGGATGAGAAACCCTGGACCCAGTGTAAAATACACTTAGTTAGTCCACAGAGCAGTCCGTCTTATAGATAGTCTAAAGTCTTCTCCAGTAACTCTTGAGATGGCCTGCTCCTTGTTGGTTATATTATAAATACCTATTATGTACATACATGTTAAATGTGATGTGAATATTTGTGGGTATACTTGTTGCACCACTGAATGTTGTAACCCCAACCCTTTGTTGACCCCGAATGATTTTCATATGATTTGCTAGAACTTTTCGGATTTTCCCAGTCTTTTTCATTTTGATTTAAGCCTCATTCTGTTGATGTATATAGATCCTGAACCTGATCCTGGTATATAACTTCACTGTGTAGTGTTGCCTTAAAAACAGTGCCTCTTTTTGATGAACAAACAAATACATGAAGATATAACTGAATGTTGTACCAATGTTGATTGCAAATGATAATGATAACGAACAACTTGATGGTGAAAAATTTCAATACAGGTGTTAATTGTGCTATTTAAATAGGCGTAGATAAATCTGATAACTGATATAAACCTAATCGAACCCCGAGAGAGATAACCTCCACTAAGCAGCACGTAATGTACAAAGGGTCGTTTCAATTGGCATTGCATAAGAAAGGCTTACCCAGAAACCCATATATGTAGTCTAGTTAAAAGAGGAAAGGAAAGGGAGGAGTTATTGATAGGAGTAAAGTATATTTGATCGACGCACTGTACAGTTGACTGTCTAGAAGACGTCCTACGGTCACAGGGACCACTCACAGCACAGAAATAATCGAGAAGTCGGGATCCGCACAGGTCGGATCGTCCAGAGTGTAAATTCGTATTCGCTGTACCTTTAGGATAATACCTAGATAAAATGTTAAACCTACGCACTGTTGTAATGGGATTTATGTGGCACACCACAAGCATCATAATATTATAGTTATTCAAAGACTTGTGCTTGAACTCACTTAGAGAATATTGTACATGTTCAGCTAAACTCTAGATAGGTCTGGGAGTGATATGCGGATGTGCACAAAGATTAGGGAGCATTTCGGAGAGAGGGTCACCCACTTAAGTGTATCCATCGATGTGTCTGTTCAAATAACCATATACAACTAAATCGTAACTCTAAGCTAAGAACATGCAACCGTTTTGGTGAAAAACAAGTTAGTACATTATACATGAATATATATATGTGAAACTATATAATGAGAAACAAGTTTTATCCGTGCACTGAATATGAAAGGTTTTGGAAAAAAAATTGACAAATTGATTGTGGATTCAATATTTACCTACTAAGTTGGTGTTTTAAACAGAAAAAATGAGAACAAAACCGAACAAATGATAGTAGAACATTTTAAATAAAACCTTTTTGGCAACTGAATCTTCTGATTTCTTTATACAATTTTATTGCAACTTTAGGCTTAACTCCGAATCATAAGTTCAAATTCTCAATTTTATAAACTAGGGAAATGCAATTGCGGTACACAAAGTGGCTGGGTTGACCACCGCTTCACATGCCGTTGTAGGCGGGACCGCCGCCTCCCTCGGGCACCACCCAGTTGATGTTCTGCTTGGGGTCCTTGATATCACAGGTCTTGCAGTGGATGCAGTTCTGGGCGTTGATCTGCAGCTTCATGTTGCCGCCCTCCTCGTTGGGCACGTACTCGTAGACGCCGGCGGGGCAGAAGCGCTGCTCGGGTCCCTCGTACAGCGCCAGGTTGTGGTCCACCGGAATGCGGTCATCCTTGAGGGTCAGATGGGCGGGCTGGTCGCCCTCGTGGTTCGTGCCGGTGAGTGCCACCGACGATAGCAGATCGAAGGAGATCTTGCCATCGGGCTTGGGGTAAACAATGGGCTGGCTGGAGCTGGCAGGCTGCAGGGATTCGTGATCCTGGGGGCCGTGCTTTAGGGTCCAGGGCTCCCGCCCACCCATGAAAATGGAGAAGCCGCTGAGCACAAGGCCACCATACAGACCCAAGGGATTGTGGAACGAGGGGTGGACATTTCGGACGCTGTACAGGTCCTTCCACACAAAGGAGTTCTTGATTCTGGAGGAGGGAAGTTCAGTTGGTTAATCACTTTATGATTGGTCTAATAACTCACTTCTCTGCATAGCTGGTGGGTTCTACACCAGCCGTCGATTGCGTGTCCGCATCGATGGCCTCCAGGGCACTTTCCGCCGCCAGCATGCCGCTCTTCATGGCGTAGTGGGAGCCCTTGATGCGGGGCACATTCAGGAAGCCAGCACTGCAGCCAACCAGACAGCCTCCGGGGAAGGATAGTTTCTGGGGAAGACTCTGGAAGCCACCCTCGTTGATGGCACGGGCACCGTAGGCGATTCGTGTGGCGCCCTCGAAGACGTGGCGCACCTTGGGATGCGTCTTGAAGCGCTGGAACTCCTGGAAGGGACTGAGCCAGGGGTTCTTGTAGTTCAGACCCACCACAAAGCCCACGGCAATGGTGGGAGTGGGCTCATTCAAGTGGTACAAGAAGGAGCCGCCATATGTGAAGCGATCCAGAGGCCAGCCAATTGTGTGCTCCACCAAACCGGGTCTAGAAAAGGAGATAGTTAAGGTGGGAAGTGGTCAACCATTAGGGCTACTCACTGGTGCTTCTCGGGGGCAATCTCCCAGACCTCCTTCAGACCGATGCCATAGGCCTGTGGCTCGCTGCCCTCGTTCAGGCCGAACTTCTGCATGATCTGCTTGGACAGGTGACCCCGGCAGCCCTCGGCGAAGATGGTGGTCTTGGCGTGCAGCTCCATGCCGCGTGCAAAGGTGTCCTTCGGAGCGCCGCTCTTGGCAATGCCCACGTCATTGGTGGCGATGCCCTTGACACTGCCATCCTCGTGGAAGAGCACCTCGGAGGCAGCGCAGCCTGGGTAGATCTCCACGCCGAGGGCCTCCGCCTGATCGCCAAGCCATTTGACTAGGTGTCCCAAGCGGACCACATAGTTGCCATGGTTGTCCATGGGCCACCCCTTGAAGACGGGTATGGAGATGCGACCGGAGCCGGTGAGGAAGGAGAAGGTGTCCTTGGTCACGGGCGTGTTGAGCGGAGCACCCTGCTCCTGCCAGTCGGGGATGAGTTCGTTTAGCGAGATGGGATCGATGACGGCACCGGAAAGTATGTGTCCGCCCACCTCGGCGGACTTTTCCACCACACAGACTCGGATTTCCTGTGGGTAAACGAGGGATTAGCATGGTTACGATGGGGATGGGGGTCCTGATCTTACCTGATCCTTTTCCGCCGCCAGTTGCTTGGCCCGAATGGCCGCCGACATGCCAGCAGGTCCTCCACCCACGATCACCAGGTCCACCTCCTCAATGCAGCGCTCCATGTCCACCTCTGTCCAGCGTTCATCTTTCTCGCGGGGATTCAGCGTGTAGTGGGTGGTGATCCTGGGATATTTGGCCACCTCCGAGATGCTGCGCACCAAGTTGGGTCTAAAGAGCCTCTGGACTGTATGGGATATACATAGATCATTGTATAATCAGCCAAGTTCAGGGGTTAAGAGGTCCATGTCCATCGACATCATCTTTGCGGTTATGTAATCCCCGAAATTTGGGTTCTGAGAACACTTACCTCTGTGCATTTTCAAAAGTGCAGACATTTATCTGTTCCCTTCTCAGCTAATAGGGGTTAAACAGTGGGAAGAGTCTTAAAACTGTTCCTACACACGTATGTATATGTGTTGTGTTTATTCGGTTCCCAAACACAACACAAACAACAACAACAAGATCGGTGGTGCAACAAGTTGGACTTTAGACCCGTGCCGCTGATGACGTAGCGCTGTCCAAAGTTCGTTGGCAATGTTTACCGTGAGTCTATGGGTTTATAGTACTCGAGATTGCCCACTTCGAATACAAATAAACTGATTAAATTGGAAAACTAAAGCGGTTGCGGTTTTTTATGCTTCCAGCTGGGCGATAAGATACTAAAAGATACCACTCTTCGGGGACTCAAACCATCTTGGAAATGGTTTAGCGGAGCCACAAGCCAACCAACTGGTCTAGAGTTGTCAAACATCCAAAAAAAATCGTTATAGTCCAAATTTTCAAAATTAACAAAACATTATTTGGTCTGCAATATTAATTTGGTATCATAGCTGAACCTATTCTTTGTGTAACATAAATAAGACTGTTATATTAACAAACTGAGCTCTTTACATACTTACACTGTATCTTATTTATTTGTTAAATATAATTGGTGAGGCCAGTTTCTGTGGCAAGTGTTGATTAAAGATAATTACTTTTGAGTAAGTCAATTTCCTACAAAAAGCATCTGCTAATAACTTTAATTTGCATGTTTGGGTTTTGGGTATATGATTTCAAAGTAGGGTTTCTCTACAAAATTAAAAAAAATGCGGACAGTATATTATTTAGCGAAGTTATGGCTGAAGTTTGAGTTATGCTGCCCATATCTAACATTCCTAAGGTTTTATGAAACGTGACCGAATCATTCTAGAGAAAAAGACTTTTTTTATTATGGACCCACTTTTTTTGACATTATGAAAAGTCAAATTCAGATAGTTGAGTTTGGGTCACCAACTGGGGAAGGCTATCAAATTTCATATGCTATATTGTCTATAAAATATTTTTTAAATCATTGCACCCCTTTAAATGAAATGCTGACTCAAGACCTAAGGTGTTCCATAATTCACATTAAAGCAATCTTTATTTGAAATTTTGGCAAAAGACTTGTTCACACCTTTCCAATGCATTCAATATTACACTAAGTATATTAATAGTTAAGATTTTTAAAGCGCGGTGAATTTTTAATCCAGCCCATTTATTAAAAATTCAAGGTTAAGGTATTCATCAGGAGTTCGTGTGAAGTGGGAAGAATATACGTATATCAATTACGATTCGTGGGTACATTTGTCAATATCTATTTACAAGGAGGCGTCCTGTTGGGACTCTTTTACTGGCCAAAGAACTGTTCCTGCTCCATGCTGCCCTCATCCGTCGGGGTCACCTGCTCCGCGCTCTTCGCCTGCTGATCCTGCAGCTCCTGTTTCTTGAACAGCTCCGTCATGGCCTTGTCCACGGGACTCCTTTCGCCCGGCTTGCCCTGATTGGACTTGGTTAGGTTGGATTCCGGAGCCAAGGGCTTATCGCGCTTGCCGAAGCGAATGAAGTTCGAGTCCATCTTGCCGGAACGCACAAAATCCTGTGGAGCAGCGCGACCAAAGCGCATAAAGTTATCCGGACGACCGAAACGCATGAAATCCTGTTTGGGACTGCGGAGCTCCTCGTGGGGACTGCGTCCAAAACGCATGAAGTTATCAGAGCGTCCAAACCTCATAAAGTCCTCCGCCGGGGTGCGTCCAAATCTCATGAAGTCCTCGGCAGGACTGCGACCAAATCTCATGAAGTCCTGCTTGGGATCTCGACCAAATCGCATAAAGTCCTGCTTGGGATCCCGACCAAATCTCATAAAGTCCTGCTTCGGATCCCGACCAAACCTCATGAAATCCTGCTTGGGATCTCGGCCAAACCTCATAAAGTCCTGTTTAGGATCTCGACCGAACCTCATGAAGTCCTGCTTGGGATCCCTGCCATATCGATCCATGCTGGCCCGCTTGGCCACGCCCTCCACCTCATCGGATACCCCATAAGTGCCCTCCGGAGGCAGTTGCTCCGCCTGCCGTTTGCCAAAATGCATGAAGTTGTCCTGCAGGGACCTCCGCTTGGCCTCCATTTCAGGATCGTACTTGTAGCGCGGTTTCCTGCCGTGTTTCTGGAAGTGCAGCACCACCGCGTTCTTGGCATAGTCGATGCCAATCACCGAGATGGGGTGACGGAACTCCAGCTCCGCCCTCTCGCTCTGATCGTTGCCCAGGAGGGCATCCACCAGGTCATTGTCCTGCGGAGGACCCACCTCGGGATCCGCATCCTGCAGAGAGTTGCCCCCAAAGCTGGGCGTATCGATGATCTCGCTCTGAATGGCCGACTGCATCTGGTAGAGGGCCAGCAGGAACATCAAGGCAATGCCCATCTGCAAGGATAAGAAAAGCAAAGCAGTGTGATAATTATGAGGTGGCGGCATCTCGCGTTATCTATTGCAACTTTTAATCACATTAAGACTGTTCATTTTACTTAGGGTAACAGTAGCCACGCGCCAGGACTCGCAGACAAAGTGTCCTGCTAATTAACCATCATGATATTTATGGCCAGATCTGCTGGGCCGGCGCGTAAAAAGTTAACCAGCCGCATTAAGGCCACCGCAATGGCATGACAATGGGCTCCCACTCAGCCACCAGCCACCAACCACCCACAACCCCCACCCACAATGGCATATAACCAGGTTTACAGGCATTAACACTTGTTCGTGGCACCCGGCGATGTGGGCGTTGGGAGGAAGTCGGGTGGGCGGCCGGAGCAGTTGATGTATGGTGTCCGGGCGACGACAGAGCAGCACCATTAGAGATGCAAATGATTATGGCTTTTGGATATGGTGACGGCCGTGCCTCAAGAGGCTGGGAGGCCTGCTCAAGGCAAGCTGATCCGCTGAGTGCCGTGTCGCCGCATTGGAGATGTGCCAGCTGCAACAGGTGGCAGATGGCACTAGCCAACGGCAGTCGGGGTCACCAGAATCAAAAAGGCCATTAGCAGAGATTCAGAAATAGTTCCGTACTTTATTTTAAGGGGTCGATCAATAGACATCAAAATACAGGGAAAAAGGTGCTATAAATTTTCTATTCTAAGCGAACTTGGATTGAACATCAATGGTTCGCCTAACATCTCCTGGTAGGACCTAAATGCATAATTGGTTTTAAGCCATAAGTTTAAAGAAACACTTTTTTATTATTATTATTACATGATATGATACCTTTTTTTTGTAAAACATTTGGGGCACCAAACCTTTATTGAGAGATTATTGTAACTGACTATAGTTCGCTTGGGTTCAAATGCTTTCAATACCTCTTAACATAAATACTTATCATAATTATCTTTAATGGCTAATCGGGGTCACCAAACCCTTTATCCAGTGCTTCATAACTTAGCTATGGTCCCAGAATGTTATGCATCCCGCATCTTAACCGTATTAAGCCATGTAATGACAGGGTAAAGAAAGGTTTGGTGACCCCGATTCTTTGTTTTACGATCTAGGTACAACCCTTTAAGACTAAACAAAGTATCAATGTTTGAAAAATTAGAAACTGTGATTGTAAAGCACAATAATAATCTTTTTAATAGGTATAGGAATTATTTTCAAGATCCTAGTAATCCCAGTAGGTTATGTTATGAGTTCATAAATGTGGGTGTGGGTCACCTTTGCACACAGCTTAATTAAGCTGTAAGAAACCGAACCACCATATCTAATTTAACGGTATTGATTCGATTGAAAGCTGCATCGTTTGCATTTCAGCTCATTGATTACTAACGATTATTAACTGCCATTAAAAAACGGCTATAACATTTTTCACATACTTTAGAAAATTTTGAAATGTGTTTTGCGGAAGCTTGCAACAAAGTTGCAGGAAGAAAAAGCCAGTGGGCAATCAGGGGGTTTCCAAACGCCAACAACCAGTGGCTAATTAGCACTTCTGTGAAGCCGAAGTTTGAGTGCTCCGTTTGGGGAAAAATTAAAAACTTGGCCAGACAACTCACGACAAAAACTTGACCTCCAAGTCGGCGGATGATGAGCAATGATGACTTCGCAACCGTGAGCATTAACATACTTCCAGCGGTACTCGCTCGATGTGGCGACAATCAGAGCCACATTCAAGTGTTTCAAAGTGCGATGAAGTTGGCCCAGACAAACCGTCTGAAGATTTGCATATTTACGCACTTTTCAGCGCTTTTAATGACCAACTGCAGTTGCAGCAAAAGTTGCATTTGCAGGCTGCGATTGCAACAGGTGGTGCGAAAAACTCAAGGGTTCCATAAAGGGGAAACTAGTAATTTATGGGCTCCAACTGGATGTGTTGCAATGCCCATGCTGCGGCCTCTGAAAATATGACAGACAGCCTCTCCAGAGGCAAGGAGTCAGCGAATTTTCAAGTGGGTAGGCAACAATTGCCAAATGTCTGATTGATTTGCGATGCCGAAATGTGCATTTAAAATTCACAGCAGTTGCCTTGTTTATTCTGGAGGAAGAAGAGCGGAGGAGGCACCTGCCCAAATGGGCATATGCCATATGGCAATGGGAGGTATCAATAACGAACTCGTTAATTCGCTTAGCAGGCGCATGGAAGATGAAACCAGGGATTCGGGCCAGGCCTAAACTGATTTGCATGGCGTATGAGATACGTTTGATATCTTTGAAGTTGAAGCTGCCCTGGCAACAGAAGTATCCAGCAGATACTGGATTTTCAGGACATATTTACTGGATGGCACATTACATTACATATGGTACATTACATTTAAATATCATTTGTCACACCGCCGAAGACAAATGATATAGCGGGCATTATTTCACTTGTCCAGTGTCGGCGATAAATCAAAAATTGCACACGCTTTACAGTTCTTGAGCTCATGGCTCTCCTGGCGTCAGAAAGTGGTCCACCACTTCCGCTTTTCCATTTTTCCACATTTCCCACTTTCCTGGAGGTGTGAAAACAGGTGGGAATGCAAATGGTTATGTAGCTCTGCTCTGGGCCCCAAAAGTGCACTCATAAATATTTCAATTTGCCTTCATTAACCGAAACGGCTGTTACTATTCCTTGTGTCTATCTGCCAGTTTCGAGGAAAACTATTTCCTGGCCTGACTTTTCCCACACTCTAACTAATTTTCTGGGTGGGAGAGCCGAAAAGTTGACAAAATTTGTTGGATTTAGTTTAGCTGGCTATGTTGGCCAATTAAAAATTAGCTCGCTTTAAGGATTAAACAATCATATTTGATGTTTCCCAGTGGGAGTTAGGCTTTTATTAATATTTATATAAATAAACATTTGTAAAACATAAATTGTAACTCATAAATGTGGCTGCATATCAAATGTCAAAGGGCTAGTTTCAGAACAAATTACGCTAAAAGAGCTCGCTGTCTTATCTATTTTTATATTTTTAAATAGAATATTTTAATTAGGTAAAAGTTATACTGTTTAATTTTCAATTGAATGAACAGCAAATGGGTTCCAAACGAAAATGAAATCTCATGAACTTTATAAAGTGGTTTGGAAATCAACAAAAGAACAGGGGTTTTTGAAGATGAAAATTATAAAAAATTATATTTAATAATTTTCAAAAGACCAGGAGTTTTCTAAAGCTGAGATTAGTTATAGTTAACTTTGGAGATTTTATGTTACCAACTTTTTTCTTTGGTTTTCAGTTTTCCGTTTTAAAATCAGATTTTAAACTTATGATACACCAAAAAAGCTCTAATTTTCAAAAAGATTCAATTGCTTCCCTCTGAACTAAAATGATATTTAATAAGTTTCTTAAAACAGAACGGTGACAGAACTTTTTCAAAACTTTCTAGATTTATTTTTAGGAATTGCCACCGAATGGCAGTTCAGTTCCAAAGAACTGATTAGTTACTGATGGCATTGCCCACCACACTCACCTTTGAAGTTGGTTCCTTTTAACTGGGAACTGGTAGAAAGTCGGGACTGGGGATCCTTTTTGGCCACGCACACACACACTTGTTGCCCGGTCGAATGTGGAACAGTTCTGTGCGAATGTCTGCCGAAACATCCTGTTTTATATGCTGGTGGGTCCTTGCCTTTGTGGAGGCGCCACAAGGAGCAGCAACAAGTGTTGCGGCAACATGTTGCCAACGGTTGCAAAGGACATTTAATGAAGCTGGGGTCTATTGTTATGGTTTCCATTGCAGTTTTTTAGGCTTTAAAGCGCTAGTCAGCGCAACAGATTAGCAGGTATATAATGTATACACTTATTTTTATGTAGAAAAAACCTTGACAATGTCGGCAAATGGACTCTGGTCAGCCGCTGATATGTTTGTTTTGCCTGTCAGCGGCTGTCAGCGGGACAAAAGACCAAAAGCAGTGCGCATTCAGGGTGACTTATTAGCCAGAGGAACCATGACGTAGCAACATTTCGACGCCAGTTTGCTGGCCACTCGAGCACCAAATTGTATGCAAATCGCCCACAATTGTTATGTTACGCCCACTTTTAAGTCGGCTAAAAATGGAGCAGGGGCAGGAGCAGGGCCATCCTGGCCGGGCACGTCCAATTAGCCTTCGAGCAAGTGGATCGGCTACGTGTCCGTATGCGTTATAATTTGCCCTTGCCGTCGCGGCGTTTATGGCGCTTTATGGCCCTGTAACCTGTAAGAGGATACATTGTGGCGCCTCTGGCATCCCACATCTTTAGAATACCCCATCCCAATCCCATCCTCCTTCGCTTCTTAGCCAGCTTCTTTGGACTCGCCCTTTTGGGTGGGGCTGCGAAACTGTTCAAAAGCCGGAAGTCTGTAATTATGGCCCTGCCAAAAGGCCAAAGTTTTGGAGACTCTGGCCTGCTGGCCACCATGCCTGACTGGCCAGAAATGTGTCGTCTTGTTGGCCAGGTTTATTGTATCCACACTGCGCTCTTTACGATCACCACAAAAATCAATAGAAAACACGTCTGCAAATGGTTTCATTTGCATAAATAGCTGCGAAAAAAGGAAAACGAAACCGAAATAGCTGGCAAAGAGTTAAGACAAGACTAGTTCAAGTTCAAATTTAAGGTTTGGGCCTGGGTTTGTTGACCAGGCCAAGTCGTGTGCCAGTCCCCCAGTTAAAAATAGACCAGCTAGACCATCAGCTCTTCATGAAGATACGGCTTTCAGGTCTTTGTAGGCACTACCGACACCTGTGTTGTCAACCCATTTGAATTTTGATAACATTTTTGGTCATCAAATTTAAATAAACTTGAAATTAAATTCTTTATTGATATTTGTGCGATTTACACTGTAAGTCATTAAAAATTATGTAAAACACTCTTATGATTGTACAATACATTTTTTAGTTCATATAATAATTTATATATACCTAAGTTTTATTTTGAACTAAAAAGGCTTAAAATGAATGGATCCTTCTTTAGTTTTAAGTAACCTTTATTAAAATATTTAAGTATTTTTAAACAATGAAATGACCCATTTGTTTTTATAATAGTTTATTATTAATAGCAAGTAACTTAAGCCCTAAATTGTTCATCTTTTATTGGAGAATATACAAGCTTTCTATTCTTTTTTTTTCGAGTGGTTACGCAATATAAACCATATATTATAATAGACATTTTATAATTCTTAGGCATAAGATAAAAACCGGATGTAATTTTAATGCCCAATAGGTAATTTACATATTTGATCAAAAAGACGAGCCTACAAAAAAGTGTCACGTGGCGATTTGAATACTTTAGGCCAAAATGCGAGTTTAGCAGAGGTCGGGTCGCCTGTTACCACTCTGCATTCTCCTCTTGGCCACTTTGATTAGCCCGGTTTAGCTGCAGCCCTGGCTGAAATAAAGCCAATAAAATAGATGCTGCTGCGTTGATTCGATGTCAATGCCATTGTCAATTTGCGACTGCTACTATTTCTGTTCATCTTTTGTTTCTCTTTTCATTTTCTGTTTCGGTTTGAGCGCTTTTGGCCAACAACTGTAACTAACCAGGCCCGTCTAATTAATGGCCGGAGCAATGGGGATTTATGTGTGCCATAAAGCGAACTTAGGTAGACGCTTTTCGCCGATCCACCCACCGATCCGGTTCGTTGGCATTGATGGTTGGGGCCAGCTGATTTCCCTAAGAAGAGGCGGCACACACTGCGTATGCGCAACGCAGGCGATGCTGGCTGGGGAAAATTGAATTGTTTGCTAAGCTCAATTGCATCACGTTCTAACTGCAGGCGGATGCACTTGTAACGAAATTGTTTAGTGAGCAGGTAAAACAGGTGAGCACCGGGCGACGATCGTTTACTTTGAGCGCAGCGAAGTGAGAAAGCGGCCCACAGTAGCTCAACCCCTGACCGTTGGGATAGGTGGGGGTTAAGAGGAGGTTAGGAGGGGTTAAACTGGGTTATGAGGGGTTAGGAGGGGCTGGGAGGGATAACAAGGCACCCAGGGGGAAGCCCCTCGCCAAGTTTTGCGTGTCACTGATCGAGTCTCTCTCGGTTTTGGATTCGTCTGTATGCACACAAAGAAAAACAGATATAATATGGTAATTACTAATTAGGGTTAGGAACTTTCTTCAAAAATTGTGGTAGACTTCCATAAGTACCAAATAATAGTATCTGATGCTGATAATACGCATAAGGTATTTTTAGATTTATTAATACATAATGTTATATATTCGTAAAGACGTCTAGTGTTCATATCTATTTTATCTCGGATGAAGTACTGATATAATATGGCAGTTAGGGTAATGAACTTTCTTTACAATTTGAATATATTACATATTATTATGGTTATCTTAATTTTATAATTATCAAAAATACACGTTTTGTTTTCTTTTTAAAACAGTCTAAAGTTTTAGCCTATTTTATTTTGTTAAAAAATGTAATTAACCATGGAAAACAAATTTTATAGCTATTTAAGGCTTTAATTACTTAGGTGCAAGTTTATAACCAGAAGTCAGTTTAATATTCCGCAGTTGACTTTGAAAATTTTCCATACTTTTTTAATTACAGAGAAACCCTAAAATAGATTACTTACCGAAACCCTTTAAACCAGGTAATGAAACGAACGTAAAGAAGTACAGAGTTCATACCAGTTACGTATTATGTATATTCACATGAGAAACTCGTATGGATAATGTAAATATAAGTTTGACCTGACACGGAGCTGCTTTTTCTCGGTGTGCCAGCTCGGAAACTAGCCACCAGATCTCGGAGAACTGCAGCTGTGTGTGCTCCAAGCCAAAACTAGCCGATGCGATACATAGTTTGGGCCAAAGTTGTTTTCGTTTTATTTTCTATTAGGTTGGCTGGGAGTGCGAGACTCTTTTCGTGATCAGTTTGTGTTTAGCATTCGGTGAGCGCGGGTCAACATTATCTGTATCCGAAACTTAATCTGCCAAAGTAACCGAGTATCTGGTTAAAAGGGTCTGCCACCGTTGCCAAGTGAAGGTGCGAACCGACTTATAAAATTAATTTAAAGTTAAAATTTTAAACAGAAGCTTAAATCAAAGACTGTTTTAGTGGCACTAATGCAATTAGCATGCGAATCAAAGTCCAAGGCTGAATATATTAATTGAATTTTGGTTAAAAGACTTGAGTCGAAAAGGTGATAGGTCCTTGGCTGTCTGGCTGAATATTCGAATATGGTTTCCCAACCACTGTGTATACCCAATAAGTCGTGACTATAGACCGTTGCATCCACTCCTTGATTTTATTATCGCATTGTTGACATCTCTGAGTGCTCCAAACTGGTTGTCCCCAGAAGAAAAGCCGAACATGCAAACGGACCAAGAAGCACCGGGCACCAGGCACTTTTCGGGTATTTTCCGAATTGGGAAACTGGGAAATTCCAGCCACCTGGACATGGACATGGACATGGACATTCTTTGCCAGCAAGTGCAGCTGTCGTCGGGCATGCAATCACCGCATCAAGTGGTATAAATTGCAGTTTGTAGTACTCCCAATGACTGGCTACTATCTACCTGCATTTCGGGAATCGTTTTATGGCTTTCCAGCCTTTGAAGCCGTTTAGATGCCAACCCGATTGCCCCCCGGAGCAGATCTGAAATTGCAACAATTGCCGACCAACTGGTGTTGCACAGCCTTGCTGGCCGAGATTAGGGGGTCAGCGGGTTGAGTGTGGCAATCGCAATCTCTTAACCAGGCTAACACACATCTGCCCTTTTTCACTTTCGAAAACCACGTTCGCTGCCACAGTCTTTGGTATCAGCAATGAACTACGCTCTATAGCTGCGATCTTGGCCGCTGACCAGCCATTCTTGGCCCAATGCTAAAGTCATATAAGGCTTTTAATTTGGGACCGAGACATTCGAAGTCGCCAATTAAGTAAAACTTTAGTGCTATTTGCTTTTTATGACTTAACAGGGGGTAGTATAATTGTTGCGTTAAGTTTGAAATGCCAATTTATAAAGAGGTTGATACGAACTATACGTAAGTTCATTATAGGCTTGTTCTTATAACGCCTATAATAATCGTAAATTCACAATTCTCTTATATCATCTAAAAGTAGTTAATTTGTAGAAACGATCGGAAAATTCATTTGTCAGTCTTTATTTTTAATTTGTATTCAAATATAGGCCATATATACTTATTTACTGATCTTAGTTGACTCCACTTTGTTTATAATATAAGTGCAAAGATATATATTTCCTTGAAGGCCGGTTTCACAATGAAAGGTTAACTTTGCTTTGGGTTAAATCAACTGCAATTTGGAAATGAAAGAATTTATCTGACTGAAAACTATTGACTAGATAAAATGTTCAAGTTAAATTTATCTGATATCTTAATGGCATTGTTAAGGTGCTAGTTTGCCATTTGTCAGATTAAGTTAACATGAAGTTAGCCTTATAGGTTTATAATTTTAAAAAATCACAAATATGACATATGATGCCTAATTAAATACTTGTTTAATAGGATTTTCTTTTCGGATTAGCTTAACTAGCTGGTTATATATCATTTGATACTGATTTATACTGATTTGTACCACAAGGGTATTTAAACTTCGACTCGCTGAAGCCAACTTCCTTTCCCGATATGGCTTCAGTTTCACTTGTCACCCCAACCCCAGTTCATTGCGGCTTTGCTCCGCCAACCAGAAGATTATAGGTAGTCCAGCTTGTTATGCGGGGTCCAAGTCCGCGCCGTCTAATAACCATGTAGTGTCGAATGCGGGTCAATGTGTCAGGGGACCAACGGCTTTCGATCAAGTTTACGTCAACAGCGGATGAAGGACACAAGGTGCTCCGGCGTGGCACCAGCTCGTGCTCTGGGCATGCTCCACCGCCCACGGCAAGCTCATGGTGCGAATCGTGGGGCATGCGACATGGACTTGGACACAGATGTGGACGTGGATGTGGCAATCTCTTAATTGGTGCCGTAACGCCGAATCGGTGTCGCTACGCTTGCCCACTCGATGGTCACTGCGTTGACACTCAGAAACCCAGCCAGCCAGTTATGTGGCCACTGGTCAGTCGACCAAAAGCCAAACGTGGCCTAATCTGCAATTGTCGCTCCGCCGGCTAACTGGTTGGTTGCCTCATACGCATACTCACATGTAGCTGATACGGCCACTTTACAGCCAAGATCAAATGAAATTAAAAGTGCACTTGGCGGCGACGGCCATTACGTGCCTATAGCTCCATAAGTGCCCCAGGAAAAACCCAACAATGTCAACTCCTCTTTTAGAGATCATATTAAACTGATAAAATAGTACATATAATATTTAGGAGTTTTTAAAAAGGTACCAGTTTTAGGTGTGTGTTTAAGTTTATGTATCTTTGGTGTAAAAACGAAAATAAAACGGTCAACTAGGAGATATCATCTCTTTAAAACTTAAAGAACGCCCGGAAACCAAACATATTTATAAGGTGAAGATTTAGTTGGGTGGTTTATTTGACAGTTTTGGGATTTATGAAGTGAAGATACAGTTAGATTTTTTATTTGTCAATTTTAGGATCTATGGACTGCAGATTAAGGTTATAAATTTGCATATTTTAGGATCTATGAACTGAAGATTTAGTTAGATAGTTTATTTTGGTTATTTTAGGAGCCAGTATTCTTGAAAAGTAAAGTATTTATAGGAATACTGAGGTACTTATAACAATCCTAGTTATTATATACCATAAACTTACCTCAGATATTTCTTTTTAGAAATTAAAAACTATTTTTAATATTTCTTAAAACAATCCTTTAATTTTTCCTTTAGACAGAAGCTATCAGAGATGGCCGCCAAACCGAAGTTCGTGTACGAGAAGGATGACCTGGCCACCATTGGTGAGGTGGACGACAACGAGGTGGACCGCATTGCGGAGTGCTTCAAGGGACGTAGTCTGTTCATCACAGGAGGCACTGGCTTCCTGGGCAAGGTCCTGGTCGAGAAGTTGCTCCGGTAAGTGGCTAGAAAGTGGGTGCAAAGTGGGCGGGCAGCTGCTCCATGCGTGACCTCATTAATCCCAATTTCCGCCATGGCTTATGCAATATTATTAATTCCTGCAGGTCGTGCGGTGGCCTTAAGCGCATTTATCTGCTCATCCGCCCCAAGAAGGGCAAGGATCCCCAGGAGCGCATCAAGGATATATTCCAGAATGTGGTAAGCAGGGTGGGAATTATGGAATTATGAAAACTATGAGAATTAATAGCCTGGCTTATGAAATTAATCAACTAACGTGTGTGTTGTGTGTTGGCAGCTTTTCGACCAGGTGAAGCAGCTCCGTGGCGAGGAGCACATCCTGCAGCAAGTGGTGGCCATAGCCGGCGACGTCCTTTCGCCCGGCTTGGGAATATCGGAGAAGGATCTGGAAACACTGCGCCAGGAGGTGTCCATAGTGTACCATTGCGCAGCCACAGTGCGGTAAGTTCCACATCCGAAAATTTCTTGCAAAAGCTTTTATAAATCTGAAACTATTTTTACTTAAAAAAAAAAACCAACCAAGTTTGTTGAAAATACTTTGTTAATATTTAATCTTCAGCCATCTTCAAACTCGAAGATTTTAAAGTGGAATAAACGGTTAATCCGTGTTTATCACTTTAAATCGGTTTCCTCAGACCTGTTCCACTTGGGAAAATTATTACGTTGCATGATTATACCTCTATGGCAATGTTTATAAACAGATATAACTGTTTAGAGATACTATGCGATAGTAAATTTTACAAATACCTAGTTTGATATTTCAGACATAGTATCATACCGAACAATTAGCTCTATTCTTATTCACCCAAGTTCTAATTCAATGATGTTTTTGAGGAATATATAATCAATATCTTATAATAATATTCCATTTTATGAAATCCAACATGAAGTCATGCTTGGTAGATTACTACTTCAACCTTTAACTCCCAATTCCTCCCCCAGCTTCGATGAACCTCTCCGGAGTGCCGTGTTCATGAACACCCGCGGCACCAAGTACATGCTGGAACTGGCCCTGACCCTGAAGCACCTGGACTTCTTCGCCTACTGCTCGACGGCCTACTGCCACCTGCACGTGAAGACGCTGTACGAGAAGCCCTACGACCCGCCGGCAGATCCGCACAAGGTGATGCAGGCCTGCGAGTGGCTGACGGACGACGAGGTGGCCACCATTGAGCGCAAGGTGCTCGGGGATATCCCGAACACATACGCCTACACCAAGTCGCTGGCCGAGGCCCTGGTGGTGGAGAAGTTTGACGAGCTGCCCGCCGTGATCCTGCGACCCTCGATCGTGATCCCCATCTGGAAGGAGCCCATTCCCGGCTGGACAGACAACATCAACGGACCTACTGGTCTGCTTATTGGAGCGGGAAAGGGTGTCATTCGCACCATGTACTGCAATTCCTCTGGCTACGGGGATTTCCTGCCCGTGGATGTGGCTGTCAACGGTATCCTGGTGGCCAGTTGGAGGAATATCACTGCGGGCACGGACACCACCAATCGGGTGGCACACATGACGTCCTCCAACGACATTAAAGTATCCTGGGCGGAGATCATCGAGCTGGGTCGCTGGGTGATCGAGAACAAGGTGCCGCTGAATGGCGTGGCCTGGTATCCGGGGGGCTCAATGAAGTCCAACTACTGGGTGCACTACGTCTGCATGGTGCTCTTCCAGTGGATGCCGGCTCTCTTCGTGGACGCCCTGTTATGGATCCTACGCTATCCTCCCGTACTGTGCCGCGTCCAGAATCGTATCTTCAAGGGATTCGAGGTGTTCGAGTACTATGCCAATAATGTGTGGAACTTTGACAACTCAGAGGCGGTGAAGCTGCGCAAGCTCATGAATAACAAAGAGCGGCGCACATACGTTATAGAGAAGATCGAGCTGGACCTTATCGACTACTTCACCAACTGCGTCCTCTGCGCCCGCCGTCTGATCCTAAAGGAGTCGGACGAGTCCATTCCGGCGGCCAGGAGGCACATGAAAGTGTAAGTACTAACCCTGCCCATGGAATACCAACCCCCCACTAACCATGATCTCTTTTTTATCCCAGGATGTGGGTGGTGGACAAGGTCTACAAGGGCATCTGGATATTCGGCATCCTCTACATGCTCTACAGGTGCTTCTTCGCAGGCTAAAAACCGTCCGGATGGGACGCTTAGTTAAGAATAAGTGCTGGAGACCAAAAGATGTGCCCTGCCCCAAGCCGTAGTTGTTATGTTTTCTTTAGGAACTAAGTTTTCTAGTTATAGGCGGTGCTGTTGATAAGAAACGTTTGTAATTCACTTGTTTTGAAAGGCAGCGAATAAAACATTGGTTTATGTATGGTGTCGAGTTTTCAGCGCTGCATGGAATATACAGGGTAGCACATGGGTTTCAGATGGGGAAATTGGGGTGACTAAAATATACATTTTTGAATTTGGCGCGAAACGAAGCTACTTCGATTTATGTAGTGTTGTAAAACGCGTTTTGAAAAAAATTTCCCGTTATTTATTTATAAATAGGTACAAGAGGTTCAAATTAGTAGCCGATTGCATAAGAAAACAAGATCACTATTTTTTCCCTATCAATTTATTGGGAAACTAAAGTTAATATTTAAAAACAAACAGTTTAATCTGTACGTAACTAATTTCATAAATGGATCATAAGGCACACCATTTATTCGATGAAAATAAGTTTCTTAGAGCGTACAGTATCACCTTCTGGTCATACAAGTTCCGTTCGATATATGTATTCCAAATGATCAAACTTATTTCGAGAAAAATAAAAATCAACAACCTAGGTAAGGTTGTGATTTACCTTTGTACTTAGATTATTTTATTTTTTAACTAAGAAACTTAAAAAATAAGTGATAAAAACTGTTACGTAGCATAGGAACTCCTTAGCACGGAAGATATATGGAATAATATATTTTAGGTACTGTTTTGCCAAAAGCGAAGTGTAACCAAATATTCAAGCTGTCCCGGAGCGGTATATTTGAGCGCTCCCGGCACGGTCACACTGCAATTCGGATGGCTTGAAAATCATCGATGTTTACGCGAATCGATAGATCGCAGGGCTTTGCTTTGTTTTGCAAAATCCAAGCGGAGCTGAGGCTGTGACAGATTGCGGGTGCGAGTTGCGGACCATCATTGCGTCATCACCAACTCCTGGCCAGAAAAGTGATTGGGGAACGAGGCAGGTGCACGTCCGGCGACACGGAACGCTCCCGGCGACGAGGACGACTAGGGATCAGTGGAGGTGGAGGAGAAGGTGGAGGTGGAGGCGCTGGCCGAGTCACGGGGGCTGGCCGACATGACCAGCACCACTGGAAGTGCTCCCAGCCTGGGACCGCCCACGAGCGGTGCGGGCGGATCTGGCACACTGGAGGGCACGCTGAGCAAATGGACCAACGTGATGAAGGGCTGGCAGTACCGCTTCTTCGTGCTGGACGAGAACGCCGGGCTGCTGTCCTACTACACGGTGAGTGACTCCAGTCGATCTCCTGACTAACCCCCATATCGCACCCAGAACCGATTCCCCAGGGCCCGCTGCGTTATCTTATCTGCGATAGATACTTCTGGATACACACAAACACCAACACTTGTTGGTGCGCTTTTATTGCGAGATTTGTGAGCAGGCCATCACTTTTTTGAGTCGGACAGACGCGTCTGACTCTTGCCTCTCTGGGCGACCTGGTAGGCACTTGTGTAGAAGTCGTAGAAACCGTAGAACATGGCCATGATGACGGTGCTAAAGTAAAAGAGCACGACGGGCTGCATGCCGCAAAATATCAGCTGCGCTGGAACCTGCGCCAGGATGAGCGCGAACTGAATCATCTGGGTCACCGTGATGGACTTCTTCACGGGTGTCAGGGCCTGCATCACAGATTTATCCGCCACGGCAGCCACGAAGTAGTATGAGTACATAATGACGTGGACGATTGAGTTCAGGAACGCACAGAAGTAAGCAGCGGTGCCTGTGGAGCATGCAACATTTCAGGAAGGGATTGGATATATAAGAGGCTTCAGGAGAGCTTACCATTTGTATTAAGGTTGATCAGCAAGGAAGCTAACGTAAGCGTAGAGCAGTGGTGAAAGACATGCAGCTTGGTCACCTGGCTCTGTTTCTTGCGCAGCACAAAGATAACTGTCTCCAGAAGCTCGGACATCTTCAGCCAGAAGATGAAGTAGGCCAGAGAGAAGTAGCCCTGCAAGCGCTCCGGAGTGCTTCCAAAATCGGTGCACTTCCAGAAGAATAAAATCTCGTTGTGCGTGAGATAGAGGACCTACGAATCTAGTCATTAGATGCTGATACTTATGGTGGCTGAAGAAACCCACCTGCTTGATAACGTATATGCAGGACACCACCTGGATGACATTGTGCGCCAAGATAAGCCGCTTGAGCGTGTAGGGCTTGCGAGACTCCATGAAACTGTCGGAGAGAGATTAAAGGTCTTATTTCTTACACGAGTGGACAGCCGGACACGCTGAATTGGTAATGCCAAGTCCAGCGACCCGCATGACAATGAGCTACGTCGGCATTAGCATGTGGACTTACTGTGGACCCGCTTTCGTAACAAAGTACAGATAGAGAGATAGAACGGTGATCATGTACCAGGGATCCCTGTATACCGCAGGAATCTCCACTAGCGTTCGCACATCCACACCTACAATTGGATTAGAGAGATGGTACAATCTCCTTTAATACCAATCCAAAGAAGCTCACTTGCTGCCGCCTCCATTGTGATCCTTTGAGTTGGATTTTCTCTGGTCTAGATCCTTAAACTCGCAAGGTACTGGAGAACTGCTGCTCTATCACCTGGAAACGCTGGCACACATTTAAGCGCGAACAACTCGCTGACCACTGCTTTTATTCCCTTTCCAGCATTGATTTGAATTCATTAATTTATAGCACGCGTAGTTCCCCTTTGGCTGTTCTATAATGAGCTCACCTACTTCCAACTCTTTTTTCAGTCGAAGGAGAAGATGATGAAGGGCGTGAGACGTGGCTGTGTGCGCTTGAAGGATGCGCTAATCGGGATCGACGATCAAGAGGACAACACCTTCACGATCACCGTGGACCACAAGACCTTCCACTTTCAGGTAAGTCATAATCAGTAGAATAAAAGCCCCACTAATGTTTCACCATAATTTATCATTCCTGATGTCATATCTCTTATTAAGCAACGCATTTGATTAGTTTTGTCAATAATGTTGCCCTATAATCAAAATCCTTGAACAAAAATTGGAGGGAAATTATGCTAGCAATGCAAATTCAACATTGACTACTCAATGAATTGAAGAAGGAAACAAAACTGAATTCCAAACTAGTCTTGAATTCATATGACGACAATTGGTTCAAGAGGCCAAGTACGTTTGTTTATCCAATTTACAATGTCGCAGTTAAAGCCATGCTTTCCAGACAAGCACAACTCTGCCCCGGAAAACAGGTGCAACAATAAACAGGAAAAAGGGTATCTGGACAGCGACCTAGAAACCTCTGTCTGGCCCTCACGTTCTTCCTTTTGTTTGACTCTGTTGCCTTGATGTAACGATAAAACTTTTCCCAATACCCACATATACACACACACACAAGCAAAGGAGCCCACTAAACTTGCCAACTTTCTAACCGTTTGCAGGCGAGACATAGCGAGGAGCGGGAGCAGTGGGTGCGCCGCCTGGAGGACACCATACGACGCCACGCGAACCGGTCGCGTCTGTGGGATAGCCAGAGCGCCTTCTACATTGCCGGTGGATACACGAGGGAAGTGGGCGGTACCGGAGTGGGCGGCAGACGACCCAACCACCTGGAGCTGGTGGCGCGCCGAGTTTCCGAGGCGGATGCCTACCTCCAGCTGATGATTGAACAGACGAACGTGAGTATTGTGCCACGTAATGCAGGCATTATGCAATTTACTGTCACTTTCATTTTCCCTATTTGCTGCTCAGTTGCTGGACAAACGCATCGCGGAGCTGACCGATCCGGCAGAGCAAACCAAATGCAAGGCGCTGCAGGACAACGCAAGTGTGAGTAGGAAGACTCTATGAAGCCGGTGCCTCTGTGAGAGAAACCTCCAGCTGCAGCTCGTCCCGAAAGTTGTTTGAAAGTTTCTCAACTTCGGCATACGTTAGACGCCAGTAGTCTTTGTCAACGCGCATGAATTGCTCCGTGTCCTGGCTGTGAATTATCTGTCGAACACGCACCACGGTGCCGACCCTTTCAGCAGCATCTCTTCCGCACAGACAGAGCGTGGCGTTCAACTGCAGCCGGTCACTGGGTGTGACCAGCCAGAAGACAAACACATCTTGCTTCTGGCTATCTGGTGACCGCATATATTCTTTCGGTGCCTTGTTCTTAAGAGCCGCATGAGTCGCTGTGCGGCAGATTAACACCACCAATGGGATGTGAGCTTCCAGGTGCGAATGCTGCCTCGGCAGGAAGCTGTTGTAGATCTCTCGTGGTCTCCGAGACATCGCAAACGGGTGCTCTATCTCCCCGCCGTAAGCCAGTAGACCCAACACCTGGTTGACCCGAAACTGACAGGTCTTCGGCTGGAGAGAAAGCACAACCCGTTCGCCCTCCAGCAGCGGCAGACAGCGCTGGAAGGAAGCATCCTTGTGGTCGTGATCGCAGAGGTAGTGCAGCAAAAGCAGCTGGCTGTCCACACGCCTTTGGCAACTCTCAAAGAGGCACTTGCTCACGCCGCATTTTATCAGCAGCGGTTTCGGCTCGGGATCTTCTTCCAGTCGAGCTGAACCGGCTTCACCCGGTGGAGCAGGCTCAATGACATCCAAGCTAGATTGTGGCGTTCTTTTCCTTTGACGCGACTGCCTCGACTCAAGCTCCAGCAACCCCGCCTCCATTGTTTCTAGGCTGGAGTTGAGCCTCTTCAGATCGTCATCCAGATTAAACCTGGTCTTTATCTTGTGGTCCAGCTCTTGCTGCTCGCGCTCACGGCGTTTTTTATACACTTGAAATTGTGCATACACCTCGTCGATGCTGTGGAGGTCAGGATCGAGTAACTCCATGGCGGATTAGGTCTGATTAAAGGTTTATAAGTAAATCGATTCGCGGGAAAAGCTAGGAATTTAGAGAGTCGTTTTGCGGAAGTGTGTTTGTTTTCCCAGCGGAGTTTGCCGGCCGAATCGTATTGCCAGGCCCACTATGTCCCCGCCCACCCATATCGATTTCCAATGCAAGTTCAGGGTTAGCTGGAGGCCAGATGCACAGGCGTGAGAGAATGTCACTCGACCGGCATCTGGCCACCAACGGCAGCTGCTCACTTCTTTGGCAAACTTTGGCGAGGCCATATCGCTAGTTTTCACCACTCCCGCTTGGCTAATCATCACTCGTTCTCGTTTCAGGCCATGCTGGATCACATTAAGCACTCGATAGTCAGCCTGCAGATTGCCAAAAACATGGCCCACCCCATCAATGGAATCTACAACGGCCCACCGGCCACTGCCTCGACCAGTTCCTCGGCCAGTGGAGCTGCTACGGGAAGCAGCAACAACATCCAGGCCGGTGGCCTAAAGGTACCCCTGGAGGGTCAATTGGGCGGCAAGGGTGAGCTGGGCGACGACGAGGACGACTCAGCCACTGAAAACGGTGAGTGGCTCTTGGCCAAGTAACTGGTAATTATGCCAGGGTCAAGTTGCTAATCGAATCCAATTCGAGCGCCCTGTTTGCATTCACTAATCTTGCTCTCATCTTGACAGCTACCACCGCTCCTCTTGGTTTGGTTGTGCCGGAGACCTCCTACTCGAGCAGCGAGGGCGAGGAGGACTTCTACGATGCCTACGACGATCCCTTCACCAGCCTTGGCAGCTCCCCGATTGGCTGGTGAGTGGACCACTTGCAGGTCTTATAAGTAGCAGCGAAAGCAGCCCTCTTGACCAAGTGTGCCGACTGGCCATCAATCAGATGCGATGCGGCAACCGGCGAGCGTGCAGTGTAATGCGAGATGTGTGCTAAAATTACGCATTCGTTGCCCGCCAGTCCGAGACCCCCGGCTCCTGGCCTGCATCTCCTCCTCCTCAATCTGCTCCTTTGGACAAGCGCATGCGCCTCAGCTGCGCATGCAAAATGCATTGCCCGAAGTTCGTCGCAGTCGCTATTTCGGGGCAGTCTGTAATTTCGGCCAAGTCGCGTGTAAATAATAAAAACAGGACCTCATCCCCGTCTCAACTCCCATCCATCCCATCGGAGCTTTGTTGGCACAGCTGACACGGCTTCGTCGTCGGCGCCTTGCTTCGTCATCGACTGCCTTCGTCCTAGTCGTAGTTACAGTCGCCGTTGTGTATGCCCGTCAGTTGTAGTTTCGTTCGTCATCGGCTCGCAGTGTCGAAGCGCTCCTTTGGGTGCAATCCGACCCCCCGCCTCCGCTCCCCGGCTGGATTTTTCAGTAGTTTTTCTGTTTTCCACTAATGGCCTAGCCCGTTCGGCGGCTTTGCCGAGGCATTTTGAATCGAGAGCTTCCGCTTCAAGAGCGAAATTATGCAGTAAAATATCCGGCCAGCATCAGCATCCCACGCAATGTTCAAGAAGTGGGTCCGACGCGTTAGCCTGAGGTGAGGATGCACAGTGTACACTGTACACTTGGTACATGTGCGCCAGGTCGCCGTAAGTGTTTCCCTCATAAATTGTAAATGAGGCAAAGCAACAGAGCACGAAAAAATGGGGAGGATGATGCGGGCCGCGGAGGCTGGGTGCTGCTCGTCCCAGTGACGCACACGCACAGGCTGACATCACGCTTTAGGATTTATGTCAGCCCATTACTTATGCCCAGACACCGCAGGAATCCTAATCAACAAGTCCTGATTTCACTCTCGTTACCCATTTTTACAGCGCCACGCGCGGCTTCTCGGAAACCACATCGCCCACCCACGAGAAGGTTCCGGATGGCTTCGCCAATGCCGAGCCAGTGCCTCTGTGCGAGTCACTTGCCCCCCAAACGCTGCCAGAGATCGATGAGAGCTTAGCCGATGCGGATGCCAGCGTTAAGACAGCCAGGACCGCGACAAGCTCCCGAAGTGCCAGCTACGATAATGGAATAGACTACGACGCCCTGTACGAGGAGGAGGAAGAGACGGACCTTAGCATGGAGGCGCACGGTTCGATGATCACGCATCTGCTGTCGCAGGTGAAGATCGGCATGGACCTCACGAAAGTGGTACTGCCCACGTTTATCCTAGAGCGCCGCTCGCTGCTGGAGATGTACGCCGACTATTTTGCTCATCCCGATCTGTTTTTAAAGTAAGCTTTTACCAAGCCTTATGATGAATATAACTCATACTGTGTCCTATCCCACAGAATATCGGATCTGGATGATCCACGCGACAGAATCGTGCAGGTCTGTCGCTGGTATATGAGTGCTTATCATGCGGGACGCAAAAGTGCAGTAGCCAAGAAGCCCTACAATCCCATTTTGGGCGAAGTCTTTCAGTGCCATTGGGATATTCCTGGTGAGCAATGCAAAATGACCAATCTCTGACCAACACTTATATGTTTATTTTTTGATTTCAGGGGAATCCCAAGATGCACAGGAGGTGCGTGACGGCCCAGTGCCTTGGTGCCGACGGGATCAGCTCACCTTCTTAGCCGAGCAAGTGTCGCACCATCCGCCAAGTAATAAAGTCGAGGTATCCCCTTTTAGAAGGAGGAACTAATATATTTATTTGTTGCAGTTTCTGCCTTCTATGCGGAGCATTACAATAAGAAAATCACCTTTGCGGCCCATGTCTGGACCAAGTCGAAGTTCTTGGGTCTCTCGATTGGAGTTCACAACATTGGCGAAGGCGTTGTGACCCTGGTGGATCGCAGCGAGGAATACATAGTGACCTTTCCCAACGGCTACGGCAGGTGAGGATTGGCTTCAAGGATTTCTGTTTCTGGATAAATAAAAAATCTCCCTTTTGCCCAGGTCGATTTTAACGGTGCCTTGGATTGAGCTCGGAGGCTCGGTGGAGATCAAGTGCCCCCAGTCGGGATACTACGCCAACGTGGAGTTCCTTACGAAGCCCTTCTATGGCGGAAAGCGCAATAGGGTGTCTGCCGAGGTGACTAGCTGTTAAAGTAATCCTTTACCTTTATATTAACTTTAAATGTCCTTAGGTTTTTGCTCCCAGCGAGAAGAAGCCTTTTGTCTCGATTGCCGGCGAGTGGAGCGGTTTGATGGAGGCCAAGTGGCATGATAAAAATGTAAGTTCCTCATGTTATGTTTACCATATGTAGGTAGTATACCATTATATATATTGTTACCGTAAATGTTGAACCTTTTCGTGTACTTTTCCTTCGCATACCGCGCCTAAACGCTGCAACAAACAACCCCTCGAGTTGGCAGCCACATCCACCCACCACACCACACCTCTACCTCTACTTACTATCCACGATTCTTCTGCTTTTCTCTTAAATAGCTCGGGAGCATTTCCTATGTGTGTTTACTTTGTTTGTCTAGAAAATCGAACCCACCAACTACTAATCCTCTGCCTGTCCTCCAAAAGTTGTATTTCAAATTGTTGATATCCGTACTATTGTGTATGATTGTTGTGTATTCAGTATTCAGTATTAGAACCAATCCCAAATCAGTTTGACCGCCTAGTGAACTTGAATGAATCTCTTGAATTTTCTAGAAAACCGAAGTATTCGTCGACGTAAATCGCATACCCATATTTAAGAAACAAGTTCGACCAATCGTTGAGCAGGATGAGTACGAATCGCGACGCGTTTGGAAGGAAGTTACAGCGGGACTCAAGTAAACAGCTCACCAATCTGCCAATTAATATCTGACCCCTCGAAAGTGAAGCAGAATAATCTGATCCCTCTGTTCGTTGCTCTCCCGCAGGTTCAACGACATCGAGCGTGCCACCACGGCCAAATATGTGGTGGAGCAGCAGCAGCGTGAACAGGCGAAGGTGCGCAAGGAGTACGACATTGCCTGGGAGCACAAGGTAACCCACTCTGATATGATATGCATGACTCAGTCAACTGATAACCTTCGTATCCAGCACTTTAAGCCCGTGGGTGATAACTGGATCTACGCCAAGCCGCTGAGTCAGCGCATGTATCTGCAGGAGAAGGAGGCCAAGAGATAATGCCAGCGACTGACATCGAGAGCAACAACACCAAAAACGTCTATATATATGGATCATATCAAGAACGAGCCTCAACTATATGTTTAATTCCACAAGTGCGCAAACCTCTGGACACTGACGATACAACGTAACGAATGCAGGAAACGATAGAGCAGCGATTAGAAGATGGAGGTCAAGGACGTGACCTCCAGGGTCTGGTTATTAATTGTAAATAATATACACGAATATCCAGGCGGCGAAACAGATGGAAAGCTCTGCTCATAAGGTTGCAATGCGAGTCAAGCTCGACAGCTCAGCGGAGACAGACAAAGGAAATATCACTCACAGTTTCTACACACAATTAACGATTATTATTTACTACTAAGTACTAGTGTGTTTCAAAGGCAATCGCAGTAAACTGCAACAAAAGAACACCTATTCAATACCTTTTACATTACTAACATTTACTAACTAGCAACAATGAAGGAAAACCAATTCATAGTGGGATATATCAAAAGTTGTAGATTACGAAATGATAGATATTTAAGGATAGAAATTCTATTTTTGAAATAAAAGACTCTGCTATAGACGAAATACAATACCGACACGCAAGTATCTGACGGATACTGCCTATACGCTTGTTACCAAGACCCCAACAGACTCACACGGACACATTGAACACGGTGCACAATGATTTTCCAATCGCATAGTTTTTAAATCAATTACGATTATACGATTACCTCTAGTATTATGTTTCGAATTCCACTTGTCACAATGAATAAAGCTTTACTAACAGTCCACTAATGACACTCCCTCAAATCCTGTACACACTCTACTGTAATAAAACGCAAACGAAACCCACACTTCTTGAGACATTCAGAAATAAACTTAACTTTTAAACCTTCGAGCCAGAAAGCCTACAACACCCACACAGCAAAGCTACCGAATACTCTCACGCAAAGTTAACGCAAAATGAAACGAATAAAGTAAATACGCTTCGATATATATTTAAAGTAATATTTAACGGTCTAGTTAACCCGTAGATTAAACGAATAGTTATCCCGAGGGCCTTGATTGGAACCCATATCCACGCCCACGGTGCAAGGAACTTGTATATATTTTTTCGATTTCCTTTTTAACCAACGTGTTAAACGAGAAATAGAGAAATACCCCAAACAGATCGATTGTAACGGATACGATTATAGCAAATAAAGCAATTTGTTCTTACAGCATATGTTATTGTGTTATTATTATATTTGATATTAAGAATTCAAGGATTCATATAGGTATAGGTTGGTAAGTAAAAAATATGTTGAAAGTTATTATATCTAACGAATTTAAAAAAAAATTGTGTATAAAATATTTGTTGCATATTTTACTTATCATTTAATTTTGCATTTAAATTTTAGCGGGTTTTGTAACAATCGAAATCGATAGCTGCAGGTAGTCGGTAGACACAGTGCCATCTCTATTTGCAAGAAAACACGGTCACACTGGTGACGTGGCCTCAAAACTAGAGATGGCGAAACTACCAGAGATGTGACAAAATCATCGATAGTCGCCTAAAACATCGATGTTTGTACAAATTTTAAAAACATCGATGCATCGATTTCTCCACCTCTACTCAAAATTTTTTGTTCTGGAAAATGCAAAAAGTTTGCATTTGTTAAGTTAATTGTGCTTAGCAGCGAACGCCAAGTCCCCGGAATCCGCCTGCCAGTCCAGGACGTGTCCGCATCCAACCGGAGCACGCGAGGAGCGCCAGAAATCGCGAGCGAACGAGAACGAGTGCGGAAGTAAGTTTTCGAGAGTGGTGAGAGCGCAGGGCAGTGCCGTGAAAATCGTTTAAATCGCCTTCGCGGAGGAAAAACCAGCCCAGGATTCACCCACACACCATAGCCCAGTGTCCAGCCAGCGGATTCCACAACTTCCCCGGTTATTTCCACGGAATAAAAGGCGGAAAGGCCAGCTCACAGCTCGCACAGTTCGCAGCAAAATTGCCAATCAAGGGCGCAAGAAGAAGAGGCAACTACAAAGTGCAAGTGCTGGTTGAGAAACTACATGCCACTGGGAACTGAAGCTCGGAAAGGTGATAAGTGACTGGTAACCATGATATGGACACACCGTTCGATACGCCTTGATTGCCCCCAATTACTTTGCGTGGGTGGTGGGGCAATGAGGCGGTGGGCGGTGGGCGTGGCGGGTTGACTTTGCCAATAGGCACGTCATCAAAAATTCGCTTTGTTTCGGAGTCGATTCCTTACTGCTTGCGTTTGCCTCCAACTGCAACTGGGTCACCCCACCCACTTTGACCCGCCTTCCAGCGATCGCTGACGGCGAGGTCAAGTACTTGGGCACACACAATTGTGTTGGGCGCACGCATATCATTGTAAAAAAAAACCCATAACGCTCTGCCGACGAAGCTGTTTAAACAGCCGAATGTGATACAATTACCAGCTTATTTCCGACTAACTGTTGACGTAGACACACTTCTGTAAACATTGGCTCGAGATACTTACCCACGCAGCCAGCCAAGCTCATAGCTTGGTGATAAAGCCTCGTTATAGCATAATTTCACATTCCATTCAAACTGCATTATATCCAAATATTTGTCCGCTGGGGAAGCCTCCCCATCTGGAATTATATGCACCCATCTATGAAACATTAATCAGCTGCACGTTGGGCTAAAATGCTCATGTAACCCGTATTTCGGCATTGAACGATAAGATAAAACCTAATATCATGTCGGCATGTTCGGCAGCAACGCAACCTTCGTGTGTGATAAGATAGTAACTAAACGAAACTTAATTCTCCATCTTTCAGACCTCGAACTTATGAATTAGCAGCATGTCGGCCTACAATCCGAACTACGTGCCTCCCGCCCACGCTCCTATGCCTCTGAACGGCAACAATCTGGTGAATGGCCTGCCCGGAGGCGTCCAGCAGCAGCAGCAGCAGCCAGGTCCTCCAACTGGCCAGCCGTATCTGCCGCAGAAGCAGCCACAACAGTTCCAGCAGCCACCTCCTGCAGCAGCTTATCCGGGAGCAGGAGCACCGGGTAACCTGCCACCGCCGCCGCAGTTCAACAGCGGCATTGCGAGCCAGTTCTTGCCGCCCACGTCAGGAGCAGCTCCTCCTGTGCAGCAACAACTGCCGCCTAGCACGTTGCCGCCCCACATGCGTCCGCCCACCGTCAACGGACCACCCCTCACCAACGGCAGCAATGGGGCGTCCAGCGCCAACTCCTCACGCACTGCCTCCCCAAGGCCAATGGGAGCAGCTCCTCAATATGTCCATGGACCCATCGCCGCAGCCCTTAACAATCCGCCGGCGGCGTCGGGACTGCGTCCTTCGCCTCAACCCGCGAACCAATCCCTGGCCAACCTGACAAACAACCTGGAAAATCTGAACTTGAATCCGAACCGGACGAATGGAGGTGCCAATGTCGTGCCACCGCCCCAGCAACAGTACCCGCCCTTGACGCAGAAGGACTTCAGGGGCGTGGCTACGGCGCAAACGGGTCCACCGCAGTTCAACGATGCCAGCAGTTTGTTGGCGGCCAGCGGAGTGGCTCCAACAGTTCCGAATGCCATGGCGACGCCATTTAGTGGACAGAAACCTCCCAACTTGGGTCCGAACCCGGCGAAGATGTTCGGAAGTGCAGCGATGCCTGTCAGACCTCCGCCACCACAGGCAGGACAGAGAATCCCATACGGAGTGCCTCCGCCGACTAACTCCGAGCAGCAAAACCAGCAGAACAACAACATCCAAAGGGCAGCTCCGCCTCCAGGGGCATCAGCGGCCTGGCCGCCCAATTTGGCAAAGGCAGTGGTGCCTGGAGCGCAGCCCCTAGTGCCTCCGCCGCAGCAGCAACCCCTACTGCCCCCGCCGCAGCAGCAACCTCAGGCGCAGCCGTATCCCTACTCCCAGGCGTATCAGCCAGCGCCACAACAGCAACCACCTCCCCCTCAGTCTGCAATGCAGCCACCGCCTCCGGGAATGTTTGGAGCCCAGCCAACCGGAGCTCCATTGCAGTATCAGGCCCAGGCGCCTCCGCAGGCTTATGGACAACAACTTCAGCAGCCACCCCAGGCGGCACCCGGAGGACCCTTTGCCACTCCTGCTCCACTTAATGTTGCTCAGCAGGGTTTTAGCAGATTGTGGGGACAGGACACCATCGACCTCATGCAGAACCGGCACATATTGTCACCAGCAACGCTGCCGCCGCCAAAAGTTGTCCTGCACAACCAGTTCCACGAGTCGATCAACTGCAGTCCGAGCATCATGCGCTGCACGCTAACCAAGATCCCCGAGAGCAACAATCTGCTGCAGAAGTCACGTCTGCCGCTGGGCATTGTGATACATCCGTTCCGCGATGTCAACGTAAGAACTTTACAGAAAGCAATTTAAATTCTTATACTCTAACATTGTGTATCTCCCATAGAGCCTGCCTGTTATTCAGTGCATCAACATTGTGCGCTGCCGGCTGTGCCGTACATACATCAATCCCTTCGTCTACTTTGTGGACAGCAAGATGTGGAAGTGCAATCTGTGCTACAGAGTCAATGAATGTAAATAAGAATATTTTCCGACATCGCAAAGGAGCTACTATTTACAACTATTTTCTCCATGCAGTGCCCGATGATTTCCAATTTGATCCGGCCACCAAGACATACGGCGACGTGACCCGACGGCCCGAGGTGCGCTCCAGCACCATCGAGTTCATTGCCCCTTCGGAGTACATGTTGCGTCCGCCGCAGCCGGCCATGTACCTGTTTCTCTTTGACGTCTCGATAATCGCGCAGCAGAGCGGATACCTGGAGGCCGCCTGCGCCGTGCTCAACCGTCACCTGGACGAGATGCCTGGGGACGCACGCACCCAGGTGGGATTCATCTGCTTCGACAGCTTCGTGCACTTCTACAGCATGGCTGAGGGACTCAACCAACCGCATGAAATGACTCTGCTGGACATCGAGGACCCCTTCCTGCCGCGACCCGACAGTCTGCTGGTGAACCTGAAGGAGTGCAAGGAGCTGGTGCGGGATCTGCTGAAGCAGCTGCCCAAGCGGTTCGCCCACACTCACGATCCGGGTTCTGCCTTGGGAGCTGCCCTGCAGGTGGCTTTTAAGCTAATGGTGAGTGACGTTAATTCAAGTTCCTGAGAGGAGTTAGTAATGTAATGTATGCTGGTATTTCTAGCAATCGTCAGGCGGCCGCATCACCGTCTTTCAATCGTGCCTTCCCAACAAGGGACCCGGCGCCCTGGAGCCGCGCGAGGATCCCAACAATCGCTCGGCCAAGGACGTGGCCCACCTAAATCCGGCCACCGACTTCTACAAGCGTTTCGCCCTGGAGTGCTCCGGCTATCAGATAGCTTGCGACCTCTTCCTGATGAACCAGCAGTACAGTGACATGGCAACCATCTGTGAGTGGCTCGTTGTGATTTTTAAAACCAATTTATTTGCTGGAGTTGTATTTAGTTTATAATTATTTGAATACTAGAGGGCTTGTAATAGATATTTTATTTATTATTCGATTTTACTCTACCTTTCAGCTGGCATCAGCAAGCACAGCGGCGGCTGTGTTCACCACTTCCCGCTCTATCAGAAGACCAAGCCACATATGGTAGACTCGTTCCGTACGTGCTTTAAGCGCTATCTGACCAGGAAGATCGGTTTCGAAGCGGTGATGCGTATACGCTGCACTCGCGGCCTGCAGGTGCACACATTCCACGGCAACTTCTTTGTGCGCTCCACGGACCTGCTCTCGCTGCCAAACGTGAATCCGGATGCGGGCTATGGCATGCAGATTTCCTACGACGAGAGCCTTACGAACGTGAAGACCATTTGCTTCCAAGCTGCGCTGCTCTATACGAACAGCGAGGGCGAGCGGCGGATTAGGGTACATACGGTCTGTTTGCCGGTGACTGCTTCGCTGCCAGAGGTTATGCACTCGGCGGACACGGAGGCCATCATTGGGCTGCTGTCGAAAATGGCTGTGGACCGTTCGGTGGCCTCCAATTTGTCGGATGCCCGCGACGCCTTCATCAACGCCACGATCGACGTGTACAACGCCTTCAAAATTGCACAAAATCTGCCCTCGGGTCAGTCGGGTCAGTTGATAGCCCCGCGCAGCCTGGCGTTGCTGCCGCTTTATATCCTTGGGTTGCTGAAGCACGTGAGTTTATCTGGACGTTATGTTAGTGAACACAGTTTTAACCGCTCGTTACTTTAGCCCGCCTTCCGCGTGGGCACCAGTACACGACTGGATGATCGCGTCTTTGCCATGGACTGCATGAAGACGCTTCCACTGGACCAGCTGATGAAGTACGTCTACCCAGAGCTGTACAAAATCGATGCGCTGATCTACCACGCCCGCAACTCGAACGTGAGTTCGACGCAGGACGACGACGAGGATGAAGATGAACCGCTGCCGGAGTTGCCGCGCCTGCAACTATCCGCGGAACAGTGAGTGGTGGTAATTTACTTTTTCATTCGGATATTCAACCCCTTTCGTTATAGTTTGGACTCGCGATCGATATTCCTGATGGATTGCGGCACACTGATAATGCTCTATGTCGGGCTCAATGTGCCACCCGATGTTTTGGAAGCTGTGCTGGGTAAGACTCTAGTCAGGACATTGTGGAATCCCTGTTAACCCTTCCTATTTTCAGGCATCAGCTCCACTGCCGAGCTGGGTGACTATGTATACGGATTGCCAAATGTTGTGAGCAACGAGAACGATGTGCTGAAGCGCTTTATTTTGCGACTCAACTACGATAAGCCCTACTCGGCGCTGGTGCAGATAATTAGGTGAGTTGAAAACCCATGAAAATGGTAATTGCTCTTGCTAATATCACTTTCTATTTTGAAAAGGGACACGAGCACGGCCAAGGGCCAGTTCATCGAGAGATTAACCGACGATCGCAGTGAATCTAGTTTGTCATACTATGAATTTTTGCAACACATTCGGGCTCAGGTTAAATAGTACATAAGCAGGAAATCCTACCACTATTGTATGCTACATAAATACGAGTTTCTTAGAACCTAAAAACTCAGACTCTGGTGACTAAAAGCGAGAAGCGAATGCAGGCGAAACTGGCGCAACACAATGGATACCAGTATGGGACATCTACATCCACTTGATTCTCCATCATCCCTACCCCCTTAACGATCCCCCTACCCACTCTCTCTCGGCTTAGGTAATTTTAAAGTGCATGTATTTATTTATTTGTTGATTTGTTGCACTAAAAAATAAAATAAAATCAATTAAAGATCATAGTAAATGCGAGAGAGCTAACTTGTCACAATTGTAACTAGAAATCGTTGCCAGTTCGTTTTAGGCGAACATTAGTCAAAAGTCCAGCTAACCAGTCAGTAGAGCTCCCCTGCAAGCGGATTGCACTGTTATTTATTATAGATATTTTATGCAATAAACCAACGAAACTGATGTAAATTATATTTTAACGCGATTTTCGTTTGTTCCAACTGCTTCTAACATTCTGCAAACTCTCAGACCCACAAATTGTTATCGCTTATCCCATTTGTTTGCTGTTTTCAGTAGTATTTATTTCCCGGAATCCAGAGGAATCTATCAGACAATTCTATTTATTTATAAGAAGGAAGGAAAGGCGCTTTGTTGCACTGTAGTTAGCGAACTTATTTCAAACGAATGTACGGGAACAGATTTGGTATTGTGTATTGCATTGATTGGACTGCTAGGAAGTGAATGTCTTAAGCTTAGAAGAAATATTATACTGTATCAATAAAGAGACCCCATACCTGTACACCCCAGGTTATCGTTCTTTAAGTGGGCTAACTAATCGAAAAACCATATACATATACTGTACTATACTTTATACATACACGAGTACATCAAGATATAAAGCGAAATAAATTTTAATTAAATCGTAAAGCAATGAGTTTTATTTTCATACGGAGGGCACATACGGTGTACTATCTTCGAACCATATATTCCGTTTGGTGAAGAGTTCTAAATTATTTGAGAATCATTTGGAATGGCAACATAATGCTTATAAGCTTATCAAAAATTTGATTGTTATATTCATATTTCAAAGACGGAGTAAATGTAGTGGTAAGTTTATCAAAGTTCCCCTACATGAAGGAGATGTCCGCTTCAAGCCAAAGATTTCTGGAACAGGAAAAGTTGTAGATATGGACATGAGTTTGTATTGGGTATCTGGACTTACGGATTGAAGAAGGGTGAGCGTGGCGGATACGTTCTTTTGGGTGGTGGACAAAAGATGGGATCCAGCTTGTCATCATTGGTTATATGAAAACAGGGATGATGGTTCTGATCCCAGTCCGATGACTTTTCATTCGGACGGTAGCCATCTGCCGAGTGCTCGATCTTTACGTGAACACTGAGATGATCTTGAAGGAGGAACACCTTGTCGCAGAGATGGCATTGGAAGTGTCCATCTGTGCTGGGCACATGAGCCTCATGGAATCTCTTGTAATGCTGATGCAGCTCCAGCGATGATCGCATTCCGCGCCCGCAGAGATCGCAGATTTGGCTGTGACAGGCCACCGGCTGTGGAAAGTGGGTGGTCAGGTGGTCATCCAGCTTTTCAATGGCATCGAAGGTCTGCTCGCACATCAGGCACGTAACGTTCACTCCAGACAAGTCTGTCTCCATTATATTGGCCTGCTAATCATGAATTAATTATTATTAATTACTCACACTTAATTTCACAATAAAAATAAGTACATATGAACGGAAAAGATCCTTTAGGAATGGAAAAACTATTAATTCATAAATTTTTACGCACTCTACAATCTCCTTGGGTTCCAATATCACTGTTAAAATTAAGGCTTCACTACACCACTCTCTTGACTAATTTTTATTACTCCGTCTTCCTTTTTTCCAGAATTCGGGCAGAATGCGGACCTTAAAAGTACTAGACCTTTCTCCTCGGCTTTGAAAATACAACTGTTCTTTTTCCCGACCGAATATTTTCTCGATCAATAGAGAGAGAGAGAGAAAAAAAGATAGAGAGAAAGGGAGAGAGAGAAAAGAGAAATGGGAGAGAGCGGATGGTCAGTGGTGTAGCCGCCTTAGCCATTTTTTAGCTATATCTATTATAACCCAAAAGCAAACAGTTTTATCATATTATCGAGTAATAAGTTTGAGAAGTCCAAGAGGTACATTTAAATGTATGTATTGTTGGGGCGGGTGGCTTGATCGCTGAAATAGATAAAGTCCCAATAACGAAGGGTACGAAGGTTAGAAACCCCAAACTACCCCCGTGTTTTTTGCGCGACGGGCATAGGTGTTTATAAGAACTCATTAATTAGGCTGTAAATAAGAACTAATTAAGCCTAACTTAACTTAAGCGCTCCAGAGCGGAGCGGAGACTTAGGGGAGAGATGGAGAGGGAGAGCGGACGGCAGTGCGAGCGTGCGAGATGTAGACATCTGGATAAAACTGCCGCTCGACACTGCCTCCTGAAATTAAACGCCCTTTTGACGTAAACATGTATGTATGTTTATTAAAACAAAGCATTTTTTAAGTTCTAAAACTAAAATGTTTAATACTCTACAGGACAATATATTCAAACATATATGATGATTTTACAGCATGGAAGCGGCAGCTATCTCGTTTATGAGTTCACACAAATCTTAAAAATTGAATACGCTGTAAAGAATAATCCTTTCCTTACGTTCGTAAGAAAATTTATGAAGTACAGACTGAGTGGATGAATAGTCGTGATTTTCAGAACAACTGCACAGGACAATTTAAAATGTTTTTTTTAAATTGGTCAAAGCGGAACCTTCAGCCCGGAACAAATAGGTCCGAATCTTACTTATTGCCCTGATCTAACCAGGATGGTAAGCTGGATCCCATAAGTTACAAAGGATTCAACTAAGTTCCACAAAGAGCAGAAATGCGATGCCAAAACTAACTAAATAATTCCGTCTATGAAGTATTTATGCTAAGTGAATACAACGCTTAAAAAAGAAGAAGAAGATCAAAAGTAAATGTTCATCACATTAAATTTTGCGGTCCACAGCAAAAATCACTTGGTTATCGTCTTCCCCCTGATATAATGACGTAATACACATAAATATGATTTGAATCCGCCTCCAAATTTATAAATAATTTGAAGGACAAATACGCATGAAAATCAAAAGAAAGTATTAAGTGCTATTCATTTATCATTAGCTTAATGATTTAAGTATTTTAGGAAATTTATTTTCGTACGATGAGTAATAATAAAATTATATGCCTTCTCTTTAATCGTACGTTAAATTAAATTTCCATTCCCAAATAACTTAACAAATTGTCCTTTTTATGAACGAACACAATAATATATTGTTTAAGGTACATAAGTATAAAAACATGTATATATTATATTTGTGGATACGTATTTAAGATTTATTTAAAAGTTACTGGGTAGATTTATTTGTTTTAAAATACCAGACGAACAGAAACTTAAGCAAGAAAGAAAAACTTTTTGTAGGTCTTAGTACAGTTTACTGATAAGTGTACGCCTAAAATATACGCCGTCTTGAGCGTTCTGTTCTCTTATTAAATTAATCGTATAAATTATTTTTAACTTACTAATTTTAGTTTTGTTTCAAATGAGTTTTACGATAAGTTACTAAGATAAGTGTTTTATATTTAAAAAAAGGAAATTTGTGGTCGAATAGGAAATCCGCAAGAGCTAAAAGTCGCAACGTTTCAGTGATAGGTGTACATTTGTGTAAATTTTAATAGTGACGGGTTGTACAAGATAAGGCAACGACTTAAAAAACTAAAGAAATGTTCGAATAGGAAAACCGGAAGCGTTACAAGTCTAAACGTTCCACTGAAAGGGTGAGAACATTATTATTATTAAAAAAAAACAAACCAGCAAAAAAATTTGTTGATTTCAGCGTATTCTTCGACCTCTTAAAAATATATTGACAATGATGTTCAAATACTTACTAAACAAGAAACTTAATGAGAAGCTATTTCCTTTGTGGACCTTTCAATAAAGTCGTTTTAGTAAAAGCTTCGTTCCCCCCAAAAATAAATAGATTCAAATCGCAAATAAAAACTTTGTAGGTTTCAAAAACTCATTGAACAGTTAAAATTTTTGACGATACGAAATACATGTGTTGCCAAATGTCTAGGCTCTTTAGGGAACTAAATATCAGTAAAATCTTAGCGGGAGATTATTTTTCACTACAAGTACATCCAGTAATACGAGAGTGCCCGCTGAGAAATACCACTTTACTGAGTTGATTTCAAACGATTTAGAGGACACCAAGGGTACAAAAATCACATTCCGTTGGTATGGTGCACATAGGTTTCTTTATTTATTTTTCATTAATGGCGATTCGTTGAAACCTAAGAGACGAAAGACGTCGAACTCGATCGTCTGACCGTTCAAATTTCTTTGCTGAAGTCAGCAACTTGATATTGTTTATTTTGACATAAACATTTGGCTATGCCTTTTGGGATTTCGAAGTCGAGATCGAAAGTGCTGAGGACACAGAAAACCTCGCTAGCGACATGGATATGTATCCATGAAATTATATACGTACAATGTACATTGTACATACTTGGAAGCTCCATAAAATGAAGAATTTGTATAGTTTAAGTAACGATACTAAGAGTAGTCAGCTCTGCTGACATCCGCTTAAGGGCGATATGGTTCGATAGCTCGAATATTTTATATTCCAGTTGGGGGTTTCCACCACAAGTCCAATCCAGTTTTCCTTATAAGTATGCATCGCAGCCCAGCCATAGATCCCTAAAAAGAACCAAGAATTCAGAGGGGTTGCAAGATGGTAATAGAACTTATGTAAACATACGGATTGAAGAACGGCGAACGTAGTGGATACGTTCGCTTCGGTGTGGGTTTGAAACCCGATTCCAGAAGCTCCGGCTGCTGACGTGGCGCACTGAGATACTTATCCGCTCGCTCGCTGGCTGGATTATACTTGGCTGCGGCTACGGCGTTGTAGATTTGAGTGCTCCAAATCTCCCTCTTCGGTTCTTCGGTCGGCGAAGATTTGTTAGAGACTAAAACCGGGACCTGCGCAGGCGGCGCAGGCGCATCAGCGGCACTTGGAGACTCCGGTTCGGAAACACTTTTGGCCGATCGGACTATCCCATGTTTGACCTTCATGTGCATCAAAAGAAAGTTGCGCCGCTTGTAGCGCTTCTTGCAGGTGGGACACCTGTGCTGCTTCTGCACATCCCTGCCAATCGCACTCTCGGGCAGCTCCTCCTCCGCGTGGAAATGGTTCTCATGGTATCTCAGGGACTGGCGGGAGCTCAGACGCTTCCCGCACCAGTCGCACTCGAACTGACCTCGAAGGTACACCGACTGCCTGGGGATTTTTGGTTTAATCAGCTCCGGAGATCGTGGCTTTATGATAACCGAGACTGGAACCGGTGCTGGAGCTGAATCTGGAGTCGGAGCTGGTAAAGAATCTGGAGATTTGGGTTTTACCAAGACCGGTGGCTTTTCCACTGGAGGAGATCCCGACTCGTGGGCAAATAAGTTGTGCGATTGTTCACGCGGAAACAGTGGGTTCTTTAGAAGGGATCTGAGCACTTGAGGTTGAACCGGCATTTCCTGCGGAAACTGGGATGGCATGGGTAAATGTCGAGGTCCTGGTCCTGGTCCTGGGAATTCCAGTGGTTGTTGGATGGGATGTTGAATGGGTGGTTGAATCATGTTCGGATGGTGATGAGCCGGAGGCATTGGATAAGCCATCGGCGGTTCGAGAGGCGGTGAATAAAGATCCAGTGGCGGCCGGTGTCCAAAGTTCATGGGCATGTGGAACTGCATCTGATGACCCATGCCCTGATTGATGGGATGATATAAAGGCTGTTCTATGGGATGCGCGAAGGTCTGATTGAGGGGGTGAATATAGGGTTTCATCATTGGCGGAGGCTGAGGCTCCTGCGCCTGCGCATGCGATGTATTCCAGGCGGTCATCTCCGCCGCATGTTGGGTGAGGTGTTCCTTGAGCGTTTCGTAGTCGTTGAAGGGCTGCTTGCAAAGATAACACGGAATGCACAGAACGAATCCTTCCGGAACATTAACATGTCCATTGTGGGCCATGGCCTCCTTGAGCAGGGGCATGTCCATGGGCGAAAATGGTGGAGAGGGGATGCCGGGCGGAATTTGTGTAAACATCTTAGCTGGAAACCTAAGGGGTTCCGGCCGGCGATGATGGTTACGATAATCAAAAGATTCCGTCTCTATGATCTCCACATCGCTATCACTTTCCGGGGGCATGACTTTCCTTGTATGGTGGATCGGTCTCTATTGAATTACAGTTAAAGTAAGTCCACAAAAATATTCAAATTTCAGAACACGAGTGCACAACTGCGCACATCAAAACCTCGCAGCATACTGAAATAAAAAAACATATAATTCTCTCTATTTATACGACAGCCTTTTTCTGTCTCTCTTTTGTTGAATTTTTCGTCTATATTATAGTTGTTCCTATTCAACTGGCCCGACCCACTCAAATGCGATAAGGAGGAATAGGCAATTTTTACATCATCAAAGCCTCTCGAACCGTATAAAGTATTTAGCAAAAGGGTAAGAGGTCGATTTTCTATCAATTTATTTGTATTTACGGATTAGACTTTATTATATTCAATTCTTAATTGTCAATCGACAAAGCCAATCCACCAGGCAAAGTCATTAGTATTCTGTTTATGACGTCAAGGATACCTTTTTATTAGAAAAAGTTAGGGGGAAGCAGGTAGAAAGGGACAAACCAAGATAAGAAAAATTAGTTTTTTACATAGTTAGGGTCACAGGGTCGTAAATAGTATTAAGGATGACAAGAAAGGGTCGATGTTTGTAGGCCCCGCTTCGACATGTTTGAACAAAGTAGAGAAGAAAGTATAAAATGTACAGTACTGTACTTTTCCCAACTCAAACTGTATTCGTAGGGTAAAAGGGAGTAAAACAAAGAACATTGGTGTTTTTGGAGCGGAACAAATTATGTTAATATATGTACATAGATAATATTATTTGCACTTGACCATCTGTTTCTAGTTGGTCTACATCATGTTTTTACACCCGTTACTTGTATAGTAAAAGGGTATACTAGATTTGTCGGAAAGTATGTAACAGGCAGAAGGAAGCGTTTCCGACCCCATAAGGTATATATATTCTTGATCAGGATCATTAGCCAAGTCGATCTAGCCATGTCCGTCTGTTCGTCTGTCCGTTTGTCCGTCTGTCCGTCCGTCCGGATAAACGCTGATATCTCGGAAACTATAAGAGCTAGGCTATTGAGATTTGGTTTGCAGATTCTTGAGTTTCTTACGCAGAGTGCCAAGCCCACACTAACGCCCACAAACCGCCCAAAACTGTGGCACCTACAGTTTTGATGCTAGAATAAAGATTTTAGCTGAAATGTATTGTTCTCATCAACACCTATCGATTGACCCAAAAAAAAGTTTGCCACGCCCACTTTAAAAATCGTAAATTTGAACGTGGATATCTCGGAAACTATTAAAGATAGAGAAGTGGGATCTCAGATTTAGATTCCGTAGTCTTGTACGCAGCGCAAGTTTGTTACGCGAATATGCCACGCCCACTCTAACGCCCACAAACCGCCTAAGCCTGTGGCGCCCACAATTTGTATGCTAGATAAAAAACTTTAACTTTAACTGAAATGTATTGGTCTCGTCAATGCCTAATGATTGATCCACTCTAACACCCATAACGCTTAAATCTGTCTACCGCCGGTAGGTGGCGCATTTCAGTCTTCCTTTGCTGCTTGCTTATTTCCATTTCCATTTGGTCCCTTTAGCTGAGTAACGGGTATCTGATAGTCCAGGTACTCGACTATAGCGTTCTTCCTTGTTTTTGTTTGAGTGATCGGAAATAAGATTAGGATTCGAAAACAAATATAGTGACCATTTTAGGCCCCGCACCAAAATACATAAATATGTTGGTGAGCAAAGTATCAAACGCTATACAAGGTGCACGCTTTTGGACCTCGTTTTTTATACCACATACAAGTGATGTAGGGTCAAGGAAGTGTTAAATTATACACGTGTACCAAGAAAAAACTACCTGAAGTTTTGGGAAAAATGTGTAAAAAGGCGCTAAGACCAATTATGCCCTATTGTTAGGGAATGCATGCCATTTGAGGTCCCTTTTAACCTCAAGGTCGTTTAATAAATAATGATTTAGTGTATTTGGTTAGTGTATTGTGTTGTATAGTAAGTTTGGCAGTAATCTAACTAACTATAAGTATAATTTCAAACTGCTTACTTCAACGTTGCATAAAGTTAACGGATTTAGTTTTGGTTTTCCTTACAAAACTAAGTTCAAAATAAACATATTTTGTAGTAATATTTTCAAATAGTACTAGCGCTGTTTGCAGGATTGGATATTTACTTTGAGTTTGGGTTGTTATTACGTAATTATTTTTCAGACCGTTTTATTATTATGATATTTAAATTTATGGATTTCTGATAGCAGTAAGTCCCTAAAAGCTAGGACCTCGCAGGTCCTTCCGGAAACCTAAGGGTGGAGTACTACTAAAATAATATTTATTTATTGTACTCTGTTGCCAAAAGTTTAAAACTTAAGGTACAGGGAGGAATCGGCCATAGTTGCTAAGACTTTCGGCCGGACTAAATTGTATTTACAGGTTTACTTAATAACTAGAATTTTACATATGGGTGGGAAGAGAAGGAGATTAACAATTTAAATGAGTTGAAGTAGGTTAGCTGATTTGAGAAAGTTAAGAATTTGCTGGATATTTTCATATGAAGGGTTAATTAAGAGATCAGATAGTTTTATATTTGAGTTACTAGGTCTATGTGTTTGAAATGCGGTGCAGTCGTTGAGGATATGTGAGATCGATATGGCGTCTGTGGTGCAGAATCGGCATTGGCTGTTTATTGGCTGGGAGAATCGGTATTCGTGTGTCAGTTTTGTGTGTCCTAGCCGAAGCCTAATGATCTTGGTAATTTCTTTCCTTGGCAAGCTGCAAAGTTGTGTGTTTTTGGCGTAGTTGTTGATGCTTATCATCTCTGGGTTAATGGCTTGGTACCAAGGGGATGCTTTCTGTTGTAGGTTTGTATTTTTTTGAAGTATATTCGTTTTGAGGAGTTTGTTAATGTCCGTGCGGTTTAGATTTGGGATGGAAATTAGGGGTGATCTTGTTGCATTTTTCGCTGCTGTGTCGGCGCATTCGTTACCTTTGATCCCAATGTGACTTGGGACCCATAGTAACATGATTTTTGGGGCGAGTTTTATGATTCAAAAGTGGACTACATCAAAATGTATTTTAATATAAATGATGATATGATATTCCGCTTCCTTGGACACATTTTCCAGCGTCAGTGTGACCGTATATACCTCTATCTATTAATTTAAAAATTATTTCTTAAAATGCAAAGTAAGCACCCAGCAGGCGCCATTATTCTGTTATCAGTACAATTAAGCATTCAATGACGCGCTGGCAATATTTCTTCTATCCTCATCTTTTTTCAAATGCGTAGGTACTTAAAAATTTATTTTAAGAAGGATGTAGTATATATGTTAATGCACTGAGGGAAAATCACGATCAGAATTCAATAACAACATTTTTCATTCAAGATCGATTTTATTATCACTAGAGAGTGTATAAGAAAATTTCTTCAAGAAATGACTAGTCTCTTACATAATACAAGGCTTCACAACAAAGTCGGTCCCCATATCCGGGTCTTGGTGATAATTGCAATCGCACAAGTCGCAACCAGTTGCAACAAGTCTTAAACGCTAACGACACGAGTCTCGACCCGTACATCTTCTGTAAGAGAACAACAGTTTTGATGAAATTGTGATAATAAATAAATTGCAAAGTTCTAAAATAAAAACAAAATAATAAAATATTCTTCTTTATTCTAAATGATGTTTTAAACATTTAATCTAGATAAAAAGTTTTTAATTTTAAAAAACCATATAAGCTCGGTTATACATCTTCTTGAATCTTTTTTCCGTGTTATTCCACATAGTTGTGACTCATTGCAAATTTTGATAATTCAGATTGATAATGGTAAAACATTTAATTTTGAATAAAATTCTATGACTCTTGTTATCTGTGGACAAAAGTTCAATGAGTACTTTTGTTTTATGATAATAATAATTCCAAGGAACTTAGCTTCATGAAGACACATTTTTCAAACCGTTTACGTAAAATGCCATAACTCAGTGTTACTTACAGTTCGAACCGATCTTAATTGGTGCCAATGAATCTAAAAGCATTTAATTCTGGAATCTTTAAAAACGACCATCCCATTTATTAATAATCATTAAAACACCTTATTAAAAACCACCGTATATTGTTTAATCAGTAGAAAAAAATTCCCTTTTACTTCTTTAGAAGAAACGCTTTATGAGTTCAAGATTATAAAAATGCTTGCACTCAAATTGAAAATATTTGATTTTTTTTATATGATAAGGCCAACGTGGCACGCTGCTAAGAATCACACCATATATATATTTCATTACCCTTTAACCTTTTTTAAAATCTTAATTCTAGCCGTCTCATCAGAAATCAAAAAGAAACCCTATAGTCGACTACCAGATACCCGTTACTTTGTTTCAAATTTCAAATTAAAAAAAATTCCAGGATTTTTCATAAGGACACACAGACGGACGGACATGGCTAGTGATCCTGCGTCATTAATGAAACAAAATTTCTTATTTTCTGACAATAAACAGGAAATTTGATATACCAATTTATATAACATAAAAAATTGTGATAATCCTGAGTACAAGCCATAAAAACTTTTGTAGTCAGAATCTTTTGCTTTAAGTAGCATTTACATTTTTTAGTGGACAAATTTAGTTGACTGTCCCAACTTACAGACCTTCCCAACCTACAGTCATTTCCCCTATATCTTTTAATGATCTTTGGAATAACATTTGGAATAATAGTAACGCTCTGAAAGGGCATACAAGCGAATTTTGCTGCCCTAGCATCTTTGTTATCAATTTCTGGACACGATTAGAACTAAAAGCCTTGACTACCTAATTAATTGCTGTAGCAATCTTTCATTACTGGAAGAAAATTGGTAATTTTAGTCCAATAACCTCAATTTTAGGAGTAATGGACTTATCGTGCATTGAAGGATGAAATGAACTTTGGATTAAATCTATAATTTATTTTTCTTCATACACATTTTCTTTATATACCCATCTTTTAGGCCATTTTGTAAAATTTGATCGAGATTTATTTTTTTCCATTGACAATTTCAAGTCTTTGTAACCATGAGTGGCCAATTTAACTTTTGAAGTTTGCTGTGAATAGTCAAACTTATTTTTGATTCGGGGTGTTGCTTTGCAGTACCATTAAAAAACTGCTAAAGAGATTTGTGTGATTAAGACAGGCACTTAAAATATTGCGGCGTAGCGAATTTAAGTTGTCTGCCTTTGAAACCTCGGGACCCTGGCTTGAAACGAAACATTAAATACAATCAACTTTCGTGTCTTAATAATGTTTCAGGTTGGACTTTGCCTGGATCGGGATTACCAAAATATATTTCACAGATCTCTGCTAAGCGGCAAAAAGATAATCAGTATGTTATTTTATTTTCTTTTTCTCTTTTAATGAACATCATAAACAAGGATTATGTTTCAGGGCAATCATATTTATAAGAGAAGGCGTCGAATAACACTTTTTAAATGACTTAAATAGGTGCTCCATTTAAGACATTTAAAAATAGGTTAGTTAAGCCTTACAAATTTTTTATCAGATCTTTTCAGCATCCCCCTATTGAATTTCATGTTCTACTTTGGATGTTAGTGCGCAAATGCCTAATTAATTTTGCGGCTGAAACGCCGATATCAATAATGAATCATATATATCATATATATCATATACCAATACCTATCATATATATCATATATATTCCGGCAAACAGTATGCCAACCCGTCAGCAATTTGCCAATGCATCGAATGTAGCCGACACAAGAATTTAGTATGTAGAGCAATAACTTGATTACTAATGCATACGGCACTTTTGATGTATTGTGAATTATAAAGAATATTTTTAAATCTATTTCCCCTTCCGTTTTCGTTAACCGAAGCACTTTTCGACCTATAAATAGCGTTGGGTGTTTTCAATAAAATTAGTCTTAGAACAACCGATATCTGATACTCATCTACCACCGCAATTAACTGACGCTGTTGTTGTGTCTTTAGATCCTTAATTTGAGCTCCAATTTCCAAGGACCATCTAGTTAAAAGTGCTGGTTGCGACAACTAATCAGGAGACAATTTATGTGATGTATACTTACCAACAATCTACAAAGCACATATTCTGTGATCGTTAGTTACACATAGGATCCAGCATTTGCAGTGTATTGTAAGCCAATTTTCAAGCCACGCCTAACAGTGTTAATCGTCCATTTTTACGCATAAGAAACTAAAAATTAATAAGGAACTTTTACTACTACTCAGTGACGGTTAAAATATTAAATGACAAACCAGCTTTTAAACTAATTCTTTGTGGCAGTTGTGGATTTGATACTTGATACTACTTTTCGTCACAAGAAAAATTTTTTATAGCATACTTTTGTGCACACAATTTTGTAAGCCCCTTAACGTCTTCGTCTTACAGTCAAACTTTTCTTTGAAGGCTCTTCTCGAATTTATATCTTTCTCAAAATCCTTTCTAAGTCGTGAATTTTCCAGCAGTTTTTCTTTGTCGTAATTAACGCTCCCCTCTTCTTATACCGAAGTTTCTCCTTCATGGCTTGAATTTTGTATTTAAAGCTTTCCTATATAAGATTTAGCTGGGGAAATACGGACTTGGAAAGCTTTCACAATTTCAAGACCATCTAAGCTAGTCTATAAATTCATTCATTAAATGAAATACACACATTTGGTGAAGCTTTGCGCGCTAATCAGAGATAAGAACATTTTTTTTTTAAATGTGCTGGCTGCACTCAAGTTTTGTGACTCACGTACTTATCCTAGTAATAGATTTTCAACGGCTCGAACTTAATTTTCGTACATTTCTGCTTCGTTTAGGCTATTAACCCAATCAGATATTATGTTCCAATGTTTGTGAGCGCGTAACCATTTAGCCAAAGAATGAAATCATTTAATTACTTACCTTTTTGTTTTCGATGACGGCTGACATTTTTCGGAAACTTTTCAAACATAAGATTGGATAATTGGATTGAATTTATCTTCAACTCTCATTGATGATTTTCCGAATTAATGCCATTATCTGAAAAACACTTTTAAATTGTGCGATGACTTACCAATAGGTCTTTAAAGGGTGCAGAAAATTCTTCCAATCAAAATTTTCCTTAATTTCATCACCTTTTTCGCTTTTTGAAAATAAAGATATCTGATATCTGATGAAGAGACTGTTTCTTCGCTGGCTAATATATTCCTAAATGATCCTGCCATCAATATCTGTGACATTTTTCCAAATTTCTTGTGGTATTAAATAATTTAGCCAGAGTACGAAACGTAACACGGTGTTAAGACTCTAAAGTGTTCGGGTTTTTTTAAACTTTTCAGTTTAATCATCTTCGCCGTTATCTCATATTAATATTATAAATGTGTTTTAAATTCTTGGAAACTGTCCAAAGCTTAAACAGCTGTTTTGAAAAACATGGCATCGCGATTTTGGGTAGCCACACTTTTATAAAAAAGCTTTGTAACGGACTTTCTATTTAATCAAGTTAAATTTTACTACATTTACTAGAAATTTTAACTTATTCTGCGGATTCATTTCCAACTCTTATTTTACATTAAAATTATTGAAATAAAATGCTGTCAGGCCTGGACAACCAAATGAAATAAATTCTGTTATAAATTAACAAAACTTTATTAACTTCCAGCTAAATATCCTTTGCCCCAACAAACTATATCTAAATATTAGTGCTGTTTTTATAGAAACATTATTTGGTTCTGGGAACTTCCTGTTTTAGTGCTCCCTGTAATTGCAGCACTCCGCGGATCCGTTTAGAGTCAAAGTGACTTTCTTCTGGACGATGAAACTCAACTGAAGAGCATATTCACCTTTTTCTATAGGGAATCGAACTCTGAACATTTCGATATCAAATTCCAGGTCCGTACACTTTATCAAATGATTTTTCTGAAATATAAAGAACTTTTTGAATATGTTTCGAGGGAGTGGAGGGAATAAACCTTAAATGGGCAAGTATAGTTCGTTACTGGGATATAAGGATTGAGGTACTCGTATCCAAGGGCTACGATTAGATTGTTTCGCTTAGAAAGGAAATCACATAGGTTAAACGTAATATTGTAGAGAGAAGGGCGCCAGCCGTTGGCTCGTTTGAAAAGCTCCAAACACATCTGAAGTATACAAAATTTTAAGGTTAATAATATAAAATAGAAAGATGTCTCATGTTTCACTAAGATGGATATTATTAACAGTTTTAAGCTGTCTGAATTGAATGAATGGCCTTGCAAAATTACACCGAATGTCTTGTCATAATTAGCACAGTGAAGACTCTTGAATTTGGTCTCAACCTGCAAAGATGACAGGACCACTAGTCCAAAGAAAAGAACTGCCAGCATGCCTTCTGGATGTCAACAAGAGAACTGAACTGGTATGGAAATCGTGGGGCGATTATATTATATTGGTATAGCATCAGATAGTCAACGGATTCACTTGAATGAGCGTTCTTATCAAACTGTTGAATTGTTTGTCAAGTGAACCATTAAATGTCAAAAAAAAAGAAATATAACCATTGTGGCAAACCACAATTTCAAATTGTTGTAGTCTGCACTTTATGCACGTTAAAAAAATGTAAAATATAAATTTGTCGAGTCACAAATATTTAAATAGCTACATTATTTTTTAAAATATATGTTTTAGGATAATTTTGAATCTATGCAATTGCACTTTTAGAATATTCTATTACCTGCGAATTGGTCTTTCCATTGATTACTAAATTTTTAACTAAAATAAAAAAAGAACGGGAGTTAACCGACGTTTATATACCCTTGCAGTTATAAGAAATTGTCAATTACATTTACATTTTACATTTCCAGGATCTTTACCAGCATGCCTAAAAGTATGCTCTTTAAAATAGGTGTCAAATATAAAAAGGAAAGAACGCCCCAGTGTAATTTTAAAGAGCATACTTTTAGGCATACATGTAAAAGCCAGTATCCAATTTGATGGAATTGGAATGGAATCCAGGACATTGGTTGCTAAAGATGCTCTTTCAGTTGTAATAATAAATAATAACAATAAATTATAAAAGTAATGAAATGCAAAATTCTGCAAACAGGATTATGCTACTTGCTGCAATTATGTGTGATCACATTGATATTTAAAATACATAAATTATTTTGAAAATGTCCCGATTTCACTCCTAAAAAGTTTTATAAATATTGATTTTTAAGAGCCAGCAATATAAAACCAGTATAAATCAATTGATATATATGTTTTTATAATTTTTACAAGTTTTTAATGAAATAACAAAATGATCATTGTTCAAATGTGTTTCCTTTAAAAAATAATTACAATAAGATATGACCATTAACTAGGAATGTATTTGCCTTAGAATGTATTTGCTCATCCAAAGAAAAATAAATTTCCTTTTTTAATGTTTTTTATTGGTAGCACAATAAACCACATTACCGAAACTAAAAATAGTAGAATCTCGGTTCTTATCCAACCGAAATCCTGTTTACTAACACGCTAGGCACAGTCTTGACTTCCCTTCTTCCCCGAGAGAGAAGTCCGGCGGTTCTAGAAGCGCAGCTCGTTCCTCAGTATTCTTTCGTATACGGATGAGGTGAGCGGAGCATAGACTCCATCCGCTTGGGCGTAGAAGAGTTCATCCTCGATGACCTCCGGATTGAAGCCCTGCTGCTGGAGCTCCACTTTGCGCAGCTTGAAGGTGCCCGTCAGGTCGATTCTTCGTAGGAATCTGAGGAACTGCGGCCGCGCATAGTTGGGCAGGGATTTGGCCAGCTCTTCGCCCAGCTGACTGACCTTGACCTCGCGAGCAGGATCATAGATGGCTGCCATTCCGGCCCTTCCCTCTGTGTGGGGTATGCTCACTCCGTACACGATCACATCCTTGTAGCCAGCCAGATTGCTAAGCTGCGCCTCCACCTCGCTGGTGGACACGTTCTCACCCTTCCAGCGGAATGTGTCACCAGTGCGATCCTTGAAGTACAGATATCCCCGCTCATCGGCCACCAGCAGATCGCCTGAGATGAAGGCCATGTCGCCCTTGGAGAACACATCGTGGACCACCTTCTTGGAGGAGGCCTTCTGGTCAACGTAGCCCAGGAACTCCCGGCAGGGATTGCCCCTCACAATCTTTCCTATAAAGACGCCCGGCTCATCGGCCTCACATCTCTCGCAAAGTCCTTTACTGTTCCTCAAAGGCTCTCCCGTGTGAGGATCAGCTTTTATGATAGATATCGGATAGATCTGTGGCAGTATCCGGGAAACAAAACCAATGGCACCCACGGTGCTATCGTTGTTCATGATGTTGGCATTGCCCTCGGTGGCTCCGTAGAATTCACCCACTTTCTGGATCCCGAAACGCTCCACGAACTGTGGCCAAATCTGTGGTCGCAATCCATTGCCAAACACCATGCGCACCTGGTGCTTTCGATCGTGAGAAGCCGCTGGAGTGGCCAGGATATAGCGACACATCTCACCAATGTACTGCCCGACCTGGGGACACAAAAGGAAGGGTTATAAAAGGGTTTTTGGTTTAAGAAAAGCCTGTATTACCGTGCACTGGAAGCGTGCGCAGTCCGAAAAATAACCAGAGGCACTGAATTTCTTCCTGATCACCACCGTGGAACCAAAGAGCAGGGCCTGACCCATGCTCATCACTCCGCCAGCAGTGTGATAAAGGGGTAAAGGTGTGTAGAACACATCCTGGTCCTTGAAACCCAGAGTGTAGTGGATGCCCGCAGCGATGAAGAAGTATCTAGAAGGACAGAAGTTGTTTTAAAGGAAAGGATTACATAGCTTTTAATAGAAAACCTTACCTGGAATGCGTGATGACGGCTGCCTTGGGCAGACCCGTGGTTCCCGAAGTGTAGATGTAGACCAGCTTATCATGATGATCCGCACGTGAGGCACCAGCGGCCACTTTATCCTTGGCAGCCGTCTCCAGGAGACCATTCAACTGCTGGGCCAATCCCTGGCTGAGACCCTCTGAAGCCACCATTTCCTGTGTGGCCTCGTCATTGAACTGATACAGACCCACGTGGGCGGGCAGATCCTTGGCTATATCCATCACGGCGGATCGGAAACTGGCCCCGTAGATGACCGCCGTGCACTGACCCACAGTGATGCTGTGCTGCAGGGAGGCTCCACGAAGATTCGTGTTTATCAGCGGTGTGATCACACCGATCTTGGAGAGACCCAGCCAGGTGGCCACGAACTCAGCGCGATTTTCCAGCAGCAGACCCACCACATCGCCCTTTTTATAGCCATGACTGTGGAACACGTTGGCCACTCGGTTAGAGTGCTCGTTCACCTGCCGGAAGGTCCACTGCTGGGACTCACTGACTATGGCCAACTTGTCCGGCTGCCGCGCCACATTCGCCTCGAAGATGTCGCCTATGTTCAGGTTCTTCCGCTCTTGCCGCTTGATGAACATCAGCACACGGATGTAGGCGAAGAGGGCCCTTTGGGACATACGATAAAATATTTCATTAAAATTTAATAATCTACAAAGAACTATAAAGTAATAATACTCTTAAAGGGAGGATCAATCTGCAGCAAAAAGTGGTTGTTAAAAAGATTTATGAACAAACATCTAAATTCAGAAATAGTTTCAAATTGCATACTAAAAGTTAAGTGCCCCAAAATGATTCTGATTAATAAAATACAAAGATACAAATTATGTATTTTACTTTTAATTAAAACTTAAGTTTTAGTTTTTTGATCATTTTGATTTTATGTTCTATAAGAAGGGATCTCAAAACTAACAACGCAAACTTTTTTTTTTTTCTTTGTAAAAACTTTTATAAAATTATGTGACTTATGATTTTTATTGTATTACCATCAAATGATCATAATTTATGGTCCCCGGAAAATATTCCTAACATGCTAGAATATATACTTTTTTTAAATATTGTTTTAGCTTACACAGTATCTCGGGGAGTAGTGACCGCTGCTATATAGAACCATCTCCATCCTGGACGCACCAGCAAAATGGCTACCAAACTGGCGTAAAGGGCGGCCACTCCATACCAAGGTCCTTGGTAATAAAGGATCAGGCCGCTGACAGCAGTTAGGATAGGGGCTAAAATCCATTGAATAGACCTCCGCAAATTGGACCTCTTTGGTGGTTTTAAGATTTCCGGTGAATCTATGGTAATGGTGACCTAACAAATGACAAAAAAATATAATCCAAGTTTAAGACATTATTTGAAGAAGTGAAAAGGCAAAATAACCTTATACTAAATAATACTAAAGGATTGTTTACAAATTGGATTAAGGTTAAAATAAGTTATGATTTTACGATAAAATGCTTTTGAAGTGACCTAAATATGTAAAAATGAAATAGTACTATTCAATATACTTCTAAAAAAGTGTGCATAATGTCATTTCAGAGACAGACAGTTCCGCTGCATCACTCATACGCCGCGTAAGCCCTCGCTATACGGGCGATGGATAATAAACATGAATAACCCCTCAGCCTAACCCCTCTTGATGAAGTTTATTCAAAGCTTTTCCTGATCTTCAGCTAATTGCTTGTTGTTTAATTTGCACTCTAGCCACCGCTGCCCCATAACTTTTTCCGCATCAATCAATTAGCACTTTATTTAAGCAATTTGCGAACAAATAAACCAAAAACGGTGAAAAGCAAACACACAAAAAATATAGAGTGGTATGTGGATAAACAAGATCTAGTGGCCAAATCGGTGGGCATTACGACCGGAGGAGAGCTCGCGGAAGTGCATCAGAGCCTTTTTCTCGGCATCGGAGGCCAATCGGTTCGACAATCGGATCAGAACGCAAATGGTCAGCGCCGAGATCAGTCCCAGCATAAAGAAGACAATCTAGTTGTGTATATATATAGTTCTATATATTACGATCTGGTATCTGTAGGTGAACTCCCGATTACCTTGTGCCAAATGGTCAGTCGATGCTGCGTGACGTTCAGACCACCGTCTTCTACCAACGGATCATTATCGCTGCCCGTCATCATATTAGGCAAATCTTTGCTCGACTCTTTCGACCCTTGGCGCTTGAATGGTTCAGCCGTCTATCTGTTTGTTTGGGGCGTTTTTTCCTATTTAACTGACAGTTGGTTCGGGGAAGTATTGTAACATTGAATTTTTAGAAGGTGTGACGGTTTCTCGTGAAAACAAACTGATACCATTTTAAAAGGGGTTTCCCAATTTCTAATTAAAAAATGTTTTATTAATTTATCTAAGGCTTGGTAAATTGGAAAGTATATTTTTTAAGTTAAAAATCTCTGTAATGAGTTCATAAGATATAAGTATATTATAAAATCTGATCTTTAACTTTGGTACTGTACATCTGGAATTAAATTAAATAGTCTTCTAAAAATTATGCAGGTCATATCTACTTCTTCTTGTGAAAACAAACTGATTCGATTTTAAAAGGGCTTTCCCTATTCCAAATTAATAAATTACTTATAAATATATCTAAGGCTTGGTCGATATGAAAATATATTTTCTAAAATTATAAATCTCTGAATAAGTTCATAAAATATAAGTACATCATAAGTTCTGATCTTTAACTTCAATACTATACATCTGAAATTCAATTAAATAGTCTTCTAAAAAATTATATAGGTCATATGTACTTCTTATTAACTTAATATAATCTTGAAGTGCACTAAAACTAGTTCTTTATAGACGAGCTCCCTCCATAAACTGAACTCATTTTAATAACCTCCATTAACAGCCATTTGAATTAACCCTGATCTTGACTTTCAAATCGTTTCGGACCAACTCAACAAAAAGACATAGTTTAGGCTGCAATAATCTTTTATATAAAACCTGATTATGAGCTTTATCTGAACAGATGACCGATCGCATAATACTCGAGACCCAGACCTAGTCCCGGTTAAAATCACCAGGCCAAAAGTAAACTGGTTTCGGTTTTTTCTGCGGTTTTTGTAGATGTTTGTTTCTGATGGCAACGTGAGTATTATTTTGTTGTCAGATAAGGTTCAACTCCATGACGAGGGGCGGGGCTGGGGGATACCGACCCACCTAGTGAGCACAACAAAGCGAATCAAGCGCGAAAACCCAAAAAAACCATATGTATTTTGACCACATTCGTGCAAGTGGATGGGTATATGATATGTATTTACCTGTGGGGGGTTCAAGGCCGTCGAACTTGGGGCGGCCACGGCACCACCATTATCCGCAGTATCAGCACCACCTGTAGTGGTGCCACCTGTAGCACCACCATCATCAGCCGCAACGCCAGCGGTGCACATTTTATTTATTTCGGATCTAACAGCACATCTACAGAGGCTGTGAAGTGAAGTGGATTTGCAGCTCGGTTTGGTTTGGTCTTCAATTAACTCCGTCGCTTTAGGTGGTCTTTATTGTGGTTTCTTAATGGTTACACATACAAGAAAAAATATTCAAATTTGTATAAATTATAAAATAATTTGCTGAGGTACACCAGGGAAAAAATATATATAACAAATTTAGCATTGAAAAATATAGTTAATTTACAATTTTATGAATAATAAATAAGATTTATTAAAAAATACACTTAGGGACAAAATCCTACAACTTGTGCCGCTCGTATAAATTCCCGAAGAAATAGATTAGATAGGAAGCGCATTTTTAAGGCCAATTATTTTATTACAAAAATTAAGGTCAATGGACTTAAATTAAGGAAAAATAACCACTTCAACTTTGTTTATTAATGTTTATTTATTTAGTATTAGCTATTATACATAAATCGCATTTATAATATATTAACTAATTTAAGGAAAGGAGTAACTAGCTACTATGGCCATCGACTCGGTTTATTAATGTATTTTTCATAAGTGATAGAAAGTCAGATATTAATTCTATAATTAACAAAAAATTTTGTTAAGTACTGAATATTAAATAAAAAATATATTTCTTAGTTATAACTGGTTGTGGTTTTTCTCAGTGCACTTTCGAAGCGAAATTATGGGTAATTAGGCGACGTGCAGCATTCGGAACTGGCAGACAAAAGACAAAAAGAGAAAAGGCGAAAAAGCCGAGAAAAAGCAGATATAACGATGTGGGGAATTTGCAATTGTGGTGCACAAGTGTCACCAGCAGAAAAGTTGAAGAAAAATTGCCTTTTTTGACGTGGTTTGAATGATGCTGCGACGTTTTTCTCATATTTTATTTTTCAGTTTTTTAGTTCAGCAGTGCGACTGTCTGCTTGTAAGCTCAAGGTGAGTTTTCGACTTTTGGGGTCTGATGCGGCTGTTTATGCGCGACGAATGGCAAAAGTTGAATTGAAGTTCCAGGTGGGCCATAAAACCGTTAATGTATGGTAAACTCGCTTAATGGAGAAGATAATTAAACTGGGTTTAGTGTTGAGGAAGTGAGTTTGGTTTGGAGGATAGTCTCTGCATTTAAATAGGAAGTGGGCATTTGATTTTCTTAAAATAGTTAACAGATTTAAGCCGAACATTTTTAAGGTCAGTTTAAGACGTAATTGTAATTGTAACCGGTATGTTTGAATTGCAACGAACCCTTTACAAATCTTACTTTAATTAGCCTATCTCATGCATTTGTTTCAAATACTAGACTTTTTTATATAATTACTTAAATATTTAAAAATAATTAACACAAAAAGAATATTATTATCAGTACACTATGTTTTTTTGTGCTTCAGAAATATAATTATATATTTTTCTTAAATGAACTCGAACATTACACAAAAATAATTCGATTGAAACTATTAAAAACCTTGATAGTCCTAAATTATATATTAATGGCAAACTTACATTAAATTCTAATTTATTGAACGACAAATTAGCTAGGTGAAATTATACTTAAATGGAAAATAGCTCTAAATGATTTGTATTGTTAAGTTAATGGCTCTTATGTCAAACAATAATTTATTAAAATATGTTTAACACATTTCCCATTCGGCTTGTTCACCAATTTGCCAATGCATAAACATGGCTTTTTCTCAGCCTGCGGCTGTCTCAAAACTTAAATTCCAGTCCTCGTGTTGCAAATTATTTATTTTACAACATTTTGCACATGCAAACATTAAGTTTGACTGTTGTTAGTGTGGTTTCTTTTGTTGTTTTCTGTGGCACACATATGGATAAACATATGAGATCGGCAGACATCATTAAGAGATGCGGATGTTGGAGACGCTTCATCACTTTCACTGAAATCTTCTTCTCCTTTCTTTTGTTGAATTTCATTGCCTTTTGTGGGTCCCCACTTCCCAAGCTCGGAATTTTCAGGGGATTAAGAGATACGCGATGAGATGTGGGATGCGATCAAATTGCGGTTGAAATTGCTGTTCACTCTATTAACTTAATGGATATATTGCACGCACAAACAGAACCCAAAAAACTTTATTTGAGAGATAAACAGATTTAAGGCCAAATTTAGGAAATATTCGGTGGCTTTTATAAAACCTAAATATTTTTCAAGTTTTAAATGGAATTTCCCTTGGGTATTTTTTATAACAACAGAAAATATTTAGATTTTTATTGGTTGATTATATTTTGCACTGAGCTGTTGGATTTTTATATTATTGTCAAGAGCTCTTAACAAGTTCAAGAACACCAATATATCTAAAAAAAAAAGTATACACTTTTTTAAATTGTTCAAAAGACAGTAAGCCACAATCTACCACTATATAATTCCAGTTATTAAGTCTTCGACTTTTAAACTTCTGTTATTATCTTGCACTCCATATAAAACAAGTTCGACTTATAAAGACTTTAAGCTATGGACGTTCCACTAAAACTTGAATTGTTATTAAGAAACACTTAAATACTTTTTCAGATTTTTTTTATGGCTGGTTTTTTTTACTTTTTTGCAGATGTTTTTTTTTATGTCAGGTGGGAGTTTAAATCGGAGTTTAAGCCGGTCGCGTCTTTCGGCCAACAGCTTCGTACATCAACTGCGCCCAAAAAGCTAACTGCCTCTGCATCCGTCGCTGCCGGAGCTCTGCCGCCGTCGACGTCGGTGGCAACAGGTCGCCGGCGCAAAAAAAATACAACAAAACACAGATACACACTGACACACAAAAAGCCAAGCTTCGGGTCGAAGCTCTGCTTCTGAGCCAAGTTAACAATCTGCCGCTGCTGTTGTTGCTGGTCCGCTGAAATTGTCAGTTGCGATTCTGTTTTTGCTGTGTGTTTGCACGTGATTACGCCGCATGCAACATGTGTATTGTTTTATTTGCCATGCCTCTTAAGCGCGTTTCCTTTGTGGCCATTAACATGTCAACAACCACAGAGCGTCAAGAATGTGGCCATAATGGGATGGGGTGGAGAGAGAGATGGGGGGAAAGGGCTATCTGGTGGCGCTGTGGGAGGCGGAATGGGGGTGCCGCTGGGAGAAGGTCGCGCGGAGTGGTGCGCGCATTTAATTCAAAACACGTGTCTCACTTCGTACTCTCTTTGTGGCTGTTGCCCTCTGTTTCGCGATTCCTTTCCTCGCATTTCTTTCTATGTATAAATGCACTGTGAGAAATCATAAATGCCAATGGTAAATAAAATATTCCTATGTGCTATTTGCTTTTCGTTAAGCATTCAGCTTTATTTTTTTAAGGTTTCTAATACTTTCAGCCATGCAAAGACTATTATAAAATTGTAAGCCCAACAAATATATTTATAAATGTAGGAAATCTTTTAGAAAAATTTCAATTTTTCAGAAAGAGTAAATTTACTAAGTCATAAAACTTTTTCTAAGAATCTGAAAAATTTTCTCCAAATCAATAGCGAACTTACAAGAGAATTATACTATATGTTTTTGAGCTGTATTAAATTAATACGCCAAAATAAATTAAAGTCACTAAATAAATAATAAATAAAATAGCTTTATTAAAACGAAAAAATAAGATATCTAAAAGTACAAACTTTTTCATATATTAAGTTTTTTTTTTTCTATTTTTCCATTTTTTATTTGTATAATTATTTTTCTTAAGTGCACTTACAAAGTACGTCTGAACTTATGTACACATATTTTTGTACCAGCAATTGATGCGTTACCCCCATACCAGCCTCTTGCCCCTCCCCGAAACTCGAAAACTCCAAAGCAAGTGCAACGCAAACCGTTTATTAAATATAATTTTGCATGCTGATTTCTTTAGCTCAGATCGTTTGCCATGACTCGGCTAAATTGTTATAAACAGTCTGCGAGACTGAGAAAGACAAATCTAAGCAGTTGGGCGGGGGTTTGGATCAGAGGAACTAGGTCAATTGGGTGTTGCCTAACAATTTTAGGTTGTCTGTGGTGAAGGTTTTGGTAAGATATGAACTATACATAAGAAACTTTTAATTAAACTCAGCATCACTATATAAAAAACTCGAACTCAAGACATCGACCCATTTTAATTTTATAACTTCTGTTGCTTGTAAAACAGGATTGTAACTGACCTTAAGTAGCTGGAAGTTCGATTATTTTTTCTAAAACCTGGAATAGATTTTCAACGAGCTTTCATATTGTGATATCATATTACAACAAGGTTGAACTCACTTAACAAGATTCTCGTTCATCTTAATAGTTTGAATTACACGGGTATACGAACTCAAAGCTCTTCAAAGGCTGTAATTGCCTAAGCTTTGACTTAGGAAAATAACAAGTGAATCATGAAAAGTATAGAGAGGTAAAGTTCAGGTCATAGATCCAAGTCTTATCTTGTAATTAACCGAATAATCAGCTTGAAAATCTAAAGGGGCTTATTAGGTTTTCAACATTTGATTTAGCTGAACGTACCTTTATGGTTATTTTAGATGTATATTAAAAGGAGTTATTATAAAATTGAATTTCAGTAAGAAAAACTAAATTATGTGTTCCCCTTTATTTCTACAAGACCAACAAGAGCTCCTTACAAAGTAGCAATGTCCTTCGTCGTGACCATAATTTCACGGCCCATTTACTTACCTGTAAAACATAATTCATATCTGTCGACACAAACTTTCAAATGGCATTACATGGCAGTCCCTGCTCTAACAATTTTTATAGTTCCCGCCAATCATCAGCTCGTCGCATTCCCTTCGCAACCCCAAGATACCAATAACAAGGCTCCAAAGATATGCCCGACATTCAATGGTCTTTTTCACACATACCCAACCAGAGACATAAAGTGTCTGTGCAAAAAATGCAGTTGCACATATTCAGTTTATATATACTCCGGCCTGCTTTTATATATAGTTTGGAATATGTTTTACCCTTCGGGGGCTCGCCCTTCGCCCTTCCCCCTTCCCCCTTCGGCACTTGAGAAGGGAACTTGCCTGCTCAGCCGGCTTCTTGTGGATTTTGTCAAGTGGATTTTTGTCGAGTCTTTGAGATCATTAAAACAACATCGTTAGGGCGTCCATAATGAAGTACTAAAGAGGAACCCAATAAGCAATCCCTCGAGAGTGCGACTAAGTCCCGAAATGAAGGAATTCAATTTCAAGGCGATGTTTTATGGGTCTAATGATTAGTTCTAGAGACGCACTGTCGCCTCCTTCGACTGAGACTAACGCAAATCTAAAAAGATGTGTAAAGACTTTCTCATCCGACTTTATATGGCGTATTGTGTTACGTCCGGATTGATGGATGCGACCGTGAAAAGCGCGGCGTGGAAAACTCTCGCTTCAACTTCGACATCGATGTTCATATCCATCAGCGGTGGCAAGAAATATCTTTCGCCATTGAACCATTTATTTTGGGGTATATTGGATTGGTTAGTCATTAGGGATTGAGATCTGATACGACTTTTAAAAATATTATATACAAGTATTTATAATAATAAGGTTGTGTTTCAAAAAATATTATAATTTGAGGACTCTTGTTATATTTATAGATTTATTATTAAAGCATTAACATAACATAACATATAGCTCCAATTTTTATTTTAAAGATTATATTACTATACTATAATATTAAAAAAAAAAGGTCTAAGATATTTTTATTTGATTGCTGATGTAGTATATATTATTTCAAATCTTTTAATAATATTGCACTTTTTTTAAAAGCATTGTATTTAAATACTAAGGATATCATATCACGAATTTAAAAAGTTGTAAGGTTATGGTTTTACCGAAAAAGGATATTATTTAAAGGTACATATAATGTATATGAAAACATAATGATATAACTTTTAGCTGAAGGGTATATCATGCTTCGACTTTCTGCCGTGTAATTGATTTTGGTTGTATGTTTCCCGCCAATGAATCTTGTTCTTTTTCGTCTATATGTCTATATCCCTATATGTATGTCCGCCTTTGGGGACGCTCCCGCGCTGTCAGAAATTAATCTTTTCCCTTTCGCCAGATGTTGCCTTTTGCCGGCTGCGGTTGGCCAAAGGGAAACGCGGGGAGGGCCTGACTAGGGGTAAGACGAGATCTTGGCGCAAAGTGTCAAGCGTTTACATCAGAGATGATCGAGTTCCCAGAACAAGGAATTCACCATTTTGATTCCTTTGATTTACCCGTCTTTACCCTTTTGTTTTCACTTTCGGTTTCAACAATTTTCTTTCTGCCAACAACCAAAATAAATCGGATTAAATTTAAACTTTCTATTATTATAGAAAATAATCATAACATACATTTGGAGCTTGAATTTAATGTTATTGAATATTATCATACTGTTTATCACAGACTAATAAAATACATAGCTAAGTACTGTTAAAAACTAATTTAAAATATAAGATATAAATTATAAATAATAATAAATGTATTATTATTTATAATTTATATCTCAAGCAATATGTTATATAAATCCCTATGTCTTAAACATTTTCTCTTTGAATCTGAACCCTAAGATCTATGACATTTATCGGTTTTGTCTTTGATCGCGTATTTTCTCTGCAGTTGAGAAAGCGTTTTACTTACTTCCTGAATTTTAGGGACCCCTATATGGAGTGGGGGGAAGTCAACAGTTTTTGCCTGCGTGCCAAGTCACTAAAATGTTTTTATGTAAATAAACAAAAGTTTGGTTTGGTTTTTCCTCCTTTGCCTTTGTTGTTGTTGGTCGGGATGTGCCTTTTTGGATGTCGACCGCCGTCGTTGTTGGGCTTTTTTATGGATTGTTTTTTGTTTATAGACAACTACAATCGGGGGTGTGTGTGTAGTGTGTGTGTGAGCAACTTGCTTTTTATGTGCTGTGCGCATCTTCGGCTGAAAAAATATAAAAGCAAAATATTTATGCGACCGATGCGAGGCACAGCCGTCCGTCACTCCGTCCGGAATTGGATCCAAAATGGGGGTGGCAACGGGGCGGATGAGTGAGAGTCAGAGCGAGATGTCCGCAGCAGCGATCGGTTTTCTGCTACCCCTTTTTTCACGCCTCCGAGCAATTACTTCGACTCAAATACCCTGCAAGTGCTACTGAAATATGAGGTGTATGCGCCTATGGGTATCTAAAAATTAAATATAATAGTAAAAGATTTCAAAACAAATATAATATAGAAACACTAAAATATATCTTATTAGGAAATCACAATGATTTATAAATGAAAAAAGGGTCCTGATCATATTTTAAAGAAATGGTTTCGGAAACCCTAAAGATATTGTACGGTGGTATTTTTTAAAAAGACCTTAATTATATGGGACCTTATAACTTTAAAAGCTCAAAATATCATTATCAAACTCAACAAATTTATAAAAAAAACATTTAAAAACATTGAAAAGTGTTTTACAACAAGTTCACTTTTAAAGAGCAACTCGAAGTCGGATGACAGAAACTAAAAATCATATTCACTTGTCTTTTTATGAACTTCCATACACATACCGAAACACCCAGCTAGGCCATAAACAAACATTTACGTACACATTAATATGTATCTTGTAGATGCACATTCAGTACATTAGCTGGGCTTCTTGTTATTGTTGCTGATGGACAGATCGGCCGACTTCATCATCGGTGGCCATTAGTCAGAGTTCGACCCCTCGCCCCTCTTGAATCCAATCCTCCGGAGCATATATGAACTTTGATCGCTGATTGATTGGCCAAATGCACTCGAAAATGCAGGGAGCACCTCCACATATATATCGATGATTTTAATTACTTGAGCCGTTGAGCAGTTTGCATATTTGGTTGTCGGTGCAAGCGTTGCGTGAACCAGATGTTTTCCCCAGGAATAGGGGTGCTAAGATGGGTCAGGGGAGAAGAACGACATGGGTGTAGCAAGGGGCTGAAGAAATCAGCAGGAGGATCCAAAATAAAATAAGAAATACTTTAAGGATCATCAACACAGTTGAACTTTATACCTTTTTTTTTAATTTAAAAATACAAAAAAATTTATTCGAATTTGTATTATTAATTAACTAAATCTATAATCAAAACATATTTATAATATATTTTTTTGAAAAGCTAAAAATAATGAGTAAGCTGTACTCCGTATAGTGCTACAAGAATAGTACAAATGGAAAGCACAGATATATTTTCATTATATTTGGTCCTTAATATTTTATAAGAGAATTTTTGTTCCCTCCTTCAAACGAGTATACCTACGCCCATGAAAACCGGACTGGGGCAGGGGGCACCCAGCTTCCCACTGGCAATCAATCAGCGGGGCACAAATGAGTCTGCGAATGGGTCACAACAATGCATTGCGATCTCCAAGTGGCCAGCGAAAACGCTTCCGTTTCGGTTTCCTCTCGTCTGTCTGTCTGGCTTTACTTTGAAATCGGAAACGCTTCGTATAATTTTTGGACACACCGTTTTGACTTTAACATGGACACGGACACGGTCATCTGCCCGTCTGGAAATGGCTAAGGGATCTCGAATAAGAATGCGAATTCATGGCTGTAAGCGAGTTGTTCACATTTCAGAAATTCGCCAAGAATTCATTGGAATAATAAAAGTAGGTTGTGTTGCGTTTTGATGAATTTTATTTATTCGACTTTTGATTAACTGATACAAACGGATTTCAAAGAACGAGGCTTTTGAACATTTAAGGTTAGGATGGGGTTATGAAAACTGAACACTTTTAATGGATATGTTGGTAATATTTATTTTTTAATTTATGCATTAATATATTTTTTATTCATTCAGGTGATTAGGTGTTGATATGTTTAGGATAGGTTCTTGCATATAATCTAGATTCTAGTTATTAATGTTATTCAGCCAAATAATGTGGTTTTTAGAACTAAGTAATCAATCACTTAAGGAAATACATTTGATTCCCCAATTATGATATGTGTCTTTTCAATTTAACCAAATGTTTTGTCAATATTTTTACTGCTGCACTGCACTTGTACAACCGATTAAAAAATATTTTCCCCCAAGACACAATATGCCGTACCTACATCAAAAATCCAATGAAAACTAAGGGTAAAATCAGATTTTTTCACCATATTAGTTTCACTTATTGCACTTACCGCATAGAATTTCCAAAGAACATTGTTTTAGTTCAGCCCCCCCTAGGAAAAGGGAATATATATGATATGTTGGGGGAACCACCTTGTGGATCCGAGAAGGGAATTCATAGCTACCTAAAAATGGGAGACACAAAACTGTCAACGCCCCCTCTCCCCCTCCTCGAAATACACCACTCTCTTTCCTTTTCAAATATTTGTAAGTAATTCCAGGGGTTTCTCAAAAAAAAGTACTGGAAGAGCATCTCAAATGACAGGGGATCATAAATACCGTAGCTAAATTTAGAACGTGCTGAGGGTGGATGGGATCGCCGCAGGACGAGTGAGATCCCAGCAAGGACATTGCCTCTTTATGTGTGATTTTAACTAAGTTATTCTTTTTTTCGCAAGGCTAATTCCCACACATGGTAATCAATGGCATGTGCTATGCGCCTAAGGACTGCAAATCTCGCTGCGCAGCGAAAAGGACCTCATGCCAGGGGACAAACCGTTTTCGTATTATTTTCCCAACATATGTGTGGGCGAGAGGACTCGAGTCGACTCGTAAATTAAATGAAAACAATGCCAGGATTTTTCCGGGTCCTTTGCCACGATTTTCGATGCCCTCGCTGACTCTCGCAAGGAATAGGCGCCGCCAGTCCAAAAAAGATTTGGGATCTACCATATATTCGGATTCATTCATCAGGCATCCGAAAATGGGCGTTCTGGCAACCAATACTCGTATAAATCAATTGTTCTTGAAACCCGTCTCTGTCTATTTTCCTGATTTCTCTTTCATTTATGTACATATAGTTTTCCGCCTTAATTAGATGCGGAAATTCTTTGGAAATTCTGTGTTCGTTATACGACTATTGCCAGAAATATAAAATGGTGATTCGGGTTTATTGATCTGTTTGGCCAGCTAGCCGTTCCCTTGATTAATGGAATATTTGGACAAACATGGGAAAGCAAAACAAGCGGATTCTCAATAGAATGCTTTTGATTTCTGTATTTTTGTACAATTCATTTCCCATCGAAAATATCAAAATATAGTTCTTTATAAATATTCCTTCACTTGAAAACAAAATTTCTCAGACGGATTTAAGTATTTAAATTTTAATCAAAAATAAATAAAAGGAGTTTACATTACTAAATTTGCGATAATATTAAAAGCAACAATAAATTATATAAATAATCCATTAAATTCTTTCTAACTCTAGTAGTAATTTGTAGTTTTGCAAAACGACAACAAATGTATAGAAAATTAAAATTAAATTAATAAAACGTTTTAATATCTAAATGAAAATATTAAAAAATAATTGTAATTGATTATTATGAATTGTGAATTGTAATATTTTAATGATTTAGTGAAAAAAATCAAAACGTATTCTATAAAATCCTTTTAAAGCCATTATTTTCTTTCAAATGCAAGCATATTCCGACGAATTTTTATGAATAATAAAGAATCAAATTCTTAAAGGTTATTAATTTGTTGCAAAGAAAAGTAAATCAATTAACAAACAAATAAATCATTCAAAAACATTAACAATACTTTTGTCGAAGTGTGAAAAGACCAAAATGGAATAAAATGGCCCTAAGTGGATCATTCCCCTTTCCTTCCCTATCTTTATCTGAAGTATGATGTCCCATAATCTTCATAATACTTTCCCCTAATAAGATCTAACACTTTAAAAATGAGTACTCCCCAGCCCCACGAACGACAACCTGTCAACATGCATGCGATATGCCAATTTAAACAGATCTAAATACAAATCTAAATTTGTATCCACACAAAATGTGTGCAGATCTTCAATAAGATCCGAAATAAGCTGCGTACAATGTATATAGAGCGTTGAGCACTTTCGAGCACCGAGAGCTGTCATTTAAAAAGCAATTAAGTCAACAACTATGAACGAGATATTCGAAGTCTTTGATGAGGAGGAGTCCAGTTCAGTTCCAGTTCCCCAAAGACGGCGACTAAATTATCTGACTGAGCTAATTATGAGCATTTTAAGCATGCATTTTGGCGACATAAATACTTTGCTCGGTTTATATATTCGGTGGCTGGTATACTTTGTAAACAGTTTTTATGTTTTTGAACATAAATCAACCGGATGTGGATGTGTTGCTCCATCGCGGGACCGTCTGTCTTCCCATGAACACCGAGCATCTATAGGATGCAATGTGTATCTCGCAGATATTATATGTACATACAGTCCATCTGTCGGCGGAATGACGTTACGCTCTAAGTATGTCGACGTCGCTTCGATTGTCTTCGCTTTATAAGACAAAAAAAAGTTTCAAACTGGGGACCGACCCCCCCAGCGAAGACATTTTCGCGCCCAATTTAGTGGAGGGGACGATCCAAAAACCACATCGGAACGAAATGAACGAAAGATATATACATAGAGGGGGAAATGATAAAATGCAAAATGGCGTCTGGTTTTGTTCATGGCTTTTCTTTCTTTGTTTCTTGGCTTGTTTCTTGTTTTTACAATTAATTTAGTTTAGACTATAAAATTAAATAGGTTTTAATCGTAGGTTTAGACTTATATAATCGACACGCGTATATATGGAAAGAGTGACAGAGAATTGAAGAGTGAGAGCGGCCAGGGCTCTGGAATTCACACGATAGTTGCTGCTGGAAGCCCCTTCTGGATCCTTGGCATATATATATTAATTAGTTATATAGTGTCCCGATCCGGTGCTATGCCTTCTGGTGCTGGGCATCGCCCTCCATGCGCCACACGCCGAAGAGATAGCTCAGTTTCTCGGGCGGGATGATGGGTGCTCCGTTGGCCTTGCGAAGGCACTTCAGATCGGCCTCGGCTCCGTTGGCGGCGGCACTCAGGAGCGAACTGGCCGATCCGTAGGCCGAAGGGGATCCCTGGGCCTCCAAGGCCTTCAGCAGGGATATATCACTCGAGCTGAGCATGCGGCACAGGAAGTCGATGTATCTGTAAGGGGAAGAGAAGTCCTTGATTAGTTTCGAGTTTCATTAAAATGAGATACTTATGTTTATTTATTAAAACAGAATCCTTTCGAATTGGTTCTATAATTTCAGGGGTTTCTTAAATGAAATGGTTGAGCGAATTGAATGACGAAGGATCTGAAAATGTTACTATAAGAATAGAGCTGGTTGTTTTTCTAAAAATGATGTGAAAAGTCTAATTTTTATTAAAAAGTATTGTCATCTTAATTTGACCAAATAAATATAAAAATCTATAACAATCCTTAGAGATCACATAGGAATTAATTAAAGGATTTTTGAAACCAACAGAATCTTTCTATATGATACAAAATTACTTAGATCTACATAATAAATATCGTCTTTGGAACATTATTGGATTTAGTAAAAGGATTTCTTAAAGCCTTTTTGTAAAACAAATATTGCTGTGTTCTACAAAATTTCAGGAGATGGATGGAAATTCAATATGGAAGAAGTCTAAAAGTACACCAATCCTTAAAATAATATGGGAATGATAAAAATTTACTGGGTTCTAAGTGGGTATGAAAGTTATTCTTCTTAAATCATGTTCGTACCAATTTTCACATTCAATTTCTATCTTTCAAGCTCCTGTTTTCTAGTAATATTTTGAAAAGATATCTTACCTTGTGGCCAGTTTGAGGGTCTGGATCTTGCTGAGCTTGTCGCTCGGAAGAGTGGGGATGATCTGCTGCAGGGACTTGAAGGCGTCGTTGAGGCTCTGGGTGCGCTGGCGTTCCCTCACATTGGCCATCACCCGTTGGTTGCTGAACTCGTCCGTCTCCTCCGTTTTGCTGGGCTTCCTCTTCAGGCGCCGTCGTGGCTTCCGGAAGGCCTTTCCGCCGGCATCCGATCCGTCCAGCAAACTCCCAGCGCTGCCATCATCCGCCAAACAAGCGGGCGACATGACGCCTCCATTGAGATCACTCACGGAACTCAGGGCATTGTGGCGAACGTATTCCATGTCATCCCGATCCGAACTGGAATAGGCACTGCCATTCAGGGAGTTGGCCGGTTCATAGCCCTCAAAGCTCTGTCTATAGGCATTTTGGAAGTGCATTTGAGCGTGATTCTGTTGGTGTTGCTGCTGTTGCTGTTGCGATTGCTGCTGCTGCGTCTGTTGCTGGTTGTTGTAGAGTGGCAGGAAGACCTGAGCCTTGTGCTCGGGCAGTTCCTCATCGGGAAACTCGAAATGCGAGTGTGGCGAGGTGCAAGTGCTCTGGACTCCTGGACAGGATTGGGCCGAGGCCACCTCATCCACGGTGGTGGGCAGGTAATCCACATAGATGTGTTGCTGCTGTGGTTGCTGCTGGTGTTGCTGATGGATTAGCTTCTTGTGCTCGGGCTGCATGGCCAGGGATCCTCCATTTTGGCAATCGTAGTCCCCACTGCTCCTGGCCCTCTTGCCATGCTCATTCCAGGCGGATCCTCCACCTCCTCCATTCTGGGCATCAAAGGCATTTGGAGTATTGCTGCTGGTATTGTTGTTGTTCAGCTCCAGGCTGGCACTCTGGGCACTCTGATTGCTGCTGGTGCTGAGGACCTCGTTGCTGGGTATATTATAGTCGGTATCCTCCAGTTCCGTAATGCCATAGGCCGCATATTCCGAGGGCAAGGGGGCATACTGAGGTTGCTGTTGCTGCTGTTGCTGCTGTTGGTGCTGTTGATGTTGCTGGTGGGGCTGGAGATGTTGCTGCTGCAGTTGGTAGTTCGACTGCATATAGGCCTGCTGCTCCACCTGGATCAGCTTGATCACATTGTGCTGCAGCTCCATGATATTGGGCAATGTGGGCTTGTAGCTAATGTCCAGCAGCACTTTGGGCGACACCGAGCGAGCGCTCATCATTTGGTGATATTTCTAGTATTAGCAAATCACTTCTTATGTTAGAATTGGTTATATCTTAGTATTATGTTTCGGAACTGTAGAGTATTATATGGTTTTTTTCACGCCCGCGCTTTGGTGGATCGATCTGCTCGCACGCACTCACGGAACGCAACTGACGCACGATCCTTCCGGCCATTGCTCAAATTGACATTTTGCGACTGCTCGACGGCCATTCGCTGCCGCCGGCCTATCGTCGTCCCTTTCGCACGCCCACATATGACCGTCTCGCTTCCTCTCAATGGCGGAAGCTGCGTGGCAGCGCAGGTATGACGTCAGGCGGCGGCGGCGGGGGATTTCGATTTTCTCGAGCGGCAACGACGGCTGCAATGTACAAAAACAAAAAATAAAAGAAAAACATATAGAAGAGCGCCTTGACTCTGCGCTCTGGATTTTTCATAGCCCTCTCTTGGGTTATTCTCTGGGTTTTCGCTCGATCTGGGAAAATATCGGGGTACGGACGCTGGGAATCGGGACGGGGAAGTGTCGGCCGTTTTTGAAATATTTTTACTTGTTGATGCAAAGAGGGAAGGAGAATATACTTGAATTATTGCTTTTAAAACTATCTTAATTTATTAATCAAGAAACAAGATCAACATAGTAATAAGTTCTTTAAATATCCAAAATAAAATCAAATGATATACATCAATATAAAGGGTACAAGACCTTTTAGAACTATAGCATAGGAAAATTTTAAAAACCTTATTAACAATGTGTTTCACATAACTAGAACTAATGATGCCATTTTATTTAATAGCAATTGTTATTATATTATAACAATTGAATTAATGTCTGTAAAATTTTTTTAATAATTGTACTTAACGAATTTTTTTGCTAACTAACTTAATTTTCCCTTTTCGCTTCAAATAAAATGTTTGTTCAAAGCTTTTTTTAATGTCCCATTTACGAACCTAATTTACAAATTTGAAGATGATTCATATTTATAAATTTTTAAGTAAATAAAACTGCAACTTCAAATAAATTCTTAATAGACAAAAAAAAGTAAAGATAAATATCTATAAGTCACCCAGATCAAAAATCATTTTTAATTTAAATTTATCTGATTGAAAATTTTCCCAAAACACTTTTTCTAGTTGGGGGATTTCAGATATATTGTTATTTCGTACTTGCGGGAACTTCCCAGGAAGCAAGCCAAAATGTTTAGATGCTAGCCCATCAAAATCATTTCGCTATTATATAATCATCAGTGCCAACCATCGTAAAGCGTCTAAATCCTCAACCCTAACCAAGGGGAACTCCACAAAAAGGTTTCATTATGCCTAATTAGTGAATTCCCACACACGTACCGAGAAAATAGCAGCCGAAACCACTCGGATCTCCAAAAATCCAGAAAAATACGAGCGAGAAGTCAAATTTCCGGATATAATTATCTGCCTGCCTGCGTCCACCAAAAATACCCGATTAATGCCGAGCCCGAACTTCCGCTGGAAAAAACCGCGATCTTCGATAGCCGATCTCCGGCTTAGGTAATAGCAAAACCCCAGGATATGGAAATGTCCCCTCAGAAAAACCACCAACAGGGTTTTGCCCTGTGCTCAAACTACCTAGACTTAAGGAGCCTCACAATAATAAACAATATTATTTATTGTTTAAGATAAGATAAGATTTTATTAGGTCAATAATTTATTACAACTCGATGAACAATAAAAACTAACTAAGTAACTAATAACTTTTTTTTTTTCTTACTTTAACTTTATAAAGGCACTTCAATCCTGTTAATTAAGTCACTAAGTGATAGAACAATATTTCATTAAATATTTTGAAAGTGATTGACTTGGTACTCATGTATCTGTGTGTTATTGGATACAGGCACTAAGTTACCTGGACTTTATAAGCTTCAAAATGATAAGCAATATTATTTACTGTCTTAAATAATTATCATTTTATTAAATAAGATCACAATGAATAAAAATTCGAAGAATCATTAAAGTAAATATCAAAAAATGATATGTATATTTACTTAAACTTTCTTAGATCTCATTAAACAATTTTATAAATATATACTTTATAAATATATGTTGTTCTTATTGGATATAGGTTTTGAGTTAATCTTTATATTTGAAAATAAGAAAATTGTTACAGACTTCAAAGCAACAAAGTGTTGCCAACTTTGTGGATGAAATATATAAAGATATTTCGTGAAAGGAAAAAAAGAGGAGCGCTTAAAAGTATACACCATAAACATCGAATTATGATATGAAAAAAGGAAGGCGCTGCATTTTTATAGATTAATCATAAGAATTTCAAGAGTATTATTAATATGAAGAAAATAACATTAGATATATTTTAAACTTTTTAATTGATTAAAAGATCTTCATATTCATTTCTATTAGTAATCCCCTGATAGATGGCGCCACGGCGAGTGTAACAAAGATGTAGATCCGACCATTCAAAATGATCTTAATGTTCAAATTGGACACGCTGCAGTCACGTAGTTTATTGATTTCAATTCCGTTTACGAGCCCAAATCAAACGAAAAATAAAAAAAAACAAATGAGAGAGAAGCTGGAAAAGGTATTTTGCGTATTACATTTTTTTTAGCGATGCTGCTTCTGTTTTTCATCTCTGGTCGTTTTTTTCTGGGTTTGCGTGGTGCGATTGCCAAACGATTTTCAAGCGGGCCAACTTTCCATTTTGACAATGCTCTAATCCTGCCATCGCAAAAACCGTGTGTGTGGCAGTGTGCGGAGCGTGAGAAGAAACTTTTGGTGCACGTAAATCTCGCTCGACAATCAATTAAAATTAAAATATTTTTTGCCTGCCGAGAGCGCAAGCGTTGTCTACATATTCGAATTGACTTTTGATGATGTATCACGATTTATTGTTACCAAAAATGGTCGTCAAAGCGCGTGGAAAAGTGGATCAGGTAGTCTGGCGACGTCTAACGGTTCGGCTGGTGGGTCAAAACGGGGCGGTGAGCGGTCGGCAGGCAAACTCCCACAGCTTTTGGCTCCTACAGTGGAAGTCCCCTAAATTGAATGTTCTTAAATTTATTTGTTTAAACTCCTGATTAGGTGTAAGTTCCTTCTTTAATCGTAGTTAAAAGTATGTTTAAGCGTAGAGAACGTATTTATAATTCAAAGTTTAAAACGTACTTTTAGTTTAGCTTGCCTTACATCAACAGTTATTAAAATATTTTCTTTATAAGAAAAATGATATTTCTCATATATATCATCATATATCATATGTTTCATATATCATCAAGGCAAGTAACAAAATAAAAACGGGTACGAACAATTGTAATTCGTTAAGGATTTACGATTATAAGGCTAATCTTTTATACATCATTCGAAACATTGTTTCAACCTTTATAAATGTTTAAAGTTCTTTTATCAGAAATGTTCCTTGAAAAGGTTTCAGTTATTAAATGGTTAGTTATATTTAAATACTTACTTAATCAAAACTAATTTCTACATTGCTCGAGTTCCCTTTAATCTAATGAACTATATTCAAAGCTAAATACCCCATAGTCCTAGTTTTGATGCGAATAATAAAAACCAAACAAAGATCAATAGATATCTTAGGACAAGTCCCTTATTGTTTTGACAAAATTCCGATCTGAAAATTTTTAGACTCTTGTTGTTTTTCAAGTAAACGTTTTTAATTTCTCTACATATAAGTTTATTTTCTTTTTAATATTTTTAGAACAGAGTCAGCACTATAGTTTACCATTTCTACCGTAAGTCTGGGTTGCATTTTGGGTTATCCCTGATTAGGGATTACATACATACGTATCTTAGCGAATTTCGACTGTAGTTAGCAAAGAAGAAAAATGTAGAAAATCGTGTGTGATGCAGCCGGCGAGATTAGGCACAAAGTCGCTTGATGGAAACTTTAGCTGCTGTCAGCGAGTGCTCCAAAAAGCAGCCTGTGCTTGTGTTAATTGTACCCACTCACCTCACTTACTTACGTGACCCACCTGCACCACCCAACCCCCCCGCACCGCCCCTCCACCCAACCCAACAGCCAATGAAATCGCTGGCGCCAAACACCTACACTTTGAGCTTGTCAAAAGGCTGTGTGTGTGTCTGTGTGTGGCATGTTAATTAACAGCCAGTCGAGCACACACAAAAAGAGCTCACCTACACACGCGAACTTGGGTGGGGGCTCTCACACACACAGGCGTACGAATGTTGGCCACCCAATAATATAAGCGCCAACTTGTCATTTTAGCCTAGCTCCACCTTAACTAAACAAACAAACAAAGTGGTGCACACACACAAGCACACGCATTTGTGCGCGAGGTGTGTGGTGTGTGTGGCGTGGTGAGTTCAAAGCCAAGGCAAAGCTCACCTCGGTCTGGGGGAGCCAAAGTTGGCGGTTGAAATTCGAAGAGCTCAGAGCAAGTTTGCTCCGCGTCGCGTTCAAACGTGCTGCGGTTTAATTCTCTAATTTCAAATTCAGTTTTTTAGCTAAAAAACAAAATAAGATAAACAACAATAATAACAAATTATTATAAATAAAATAATGATAGATATAAATATAGAAACAAATGCTAGTTGACATATGTTTCTTACGCTAAACTCAATTACGTTCCGTTGCGTTCCGTTACGTTTTGCGTTAACCGGCGTTTTCTGCGCATGCGTGCATTGCGTGCACTGCAACTTGGTGTCTGTGTTGGTGCGACGCTTTAAATGGCGTTTTAAGTGAAATTAAAATGACGGATGTGCTGTAATTTGCACACTCACGATCGCTCGCTCAATAAATACAACAAAAACAACGAATGAAAAAAAAAAAAAGAATCCAGAGGAATAAATAATAACAACACACGCTGTTTTAGTAGGGGCGTTGTATATTGTTGTGTATTTGTAGCATGTGCCTTAGTTGATCGAATTAAGTGCGAGTTTTATAGCGCCCGCGGGACCGGGAACTGCAATTGACTGCCGGCCGACTGGGCAACCGGAAATGCAAGCCCCCACCCCTCCTCTCCACCCCTCCAACGACAGCAACAACAAACAACAGCAACAAGTGTAACACCCCCGCCCAGGAAACGGCGGCAATAAGTGCTAATAAGTGAGCCACAGACTATAACTAAAACCGGATGCAGGGCCTCTAGTAATTGCCAATTTTAGTCATCTCTTTTGTTTTTTTTTCGTCTCTCGTTCAATTGTATAAATCTGTTGGTTTTTAGTTTTTCTATATTTGCTTTTTGTCATGCTTAGGCGATTCATATTTAAAAACAGAAAGTTCTTAACGATATTTAAATAAAATTTATTTAACTAGCTTAGTGTTTAACAAGATCTTGGGATGGGAAAAATTAGCCATAGTTTTGATTAACATTTTTTCATTCAATTAAAAAATATTTTGCATTTCTGTTTTTAATTGTTCTATTTTTTTTTAGGAAGCTTAGGCCTTTTATATTTTTTTAAAGAGTTTTACCAATACTTAAAGACCGAAATAAGTTGATTTATACTTCAGTATGCTTACCAACATTTTGCAACGGGATTAATAGTTTCGATTTCCTTCCCTCGTTCAATTGGTCACATCTGTAGGTTTTTGGTTTTTGGTCTTTAGTATTTCTTTTACCTTATTTTTTTAGTCATGCTTAGGCGGCTCATAATATATTTGCCTAAGTAACTTCGTCACGCACTGCGCGCGCGTTGCATTCGTTACCCCACAAAAATGCGGCTTTTGCTTCTGCTACGGTGGCCCCCCTCCCACAAAAGGGTCGCCCCCGCCCGCCGCCACCAAAACGCAAGTTAAAAAAAAAAATACGAGTAAAAAACAAGCAACAGAAAATACAAAAATAAATAATACAAAGAAGCGGAGAAGAAGAGAAAAAAAAAGAGGGGCAACAAAAACCCAAGGTGCGTTGCACTCGTTTTGTCATTGATTCCGCGGATGCGAAATAGCATGCGGCAGTTGCAAAAAAGAAGAAAAAACAGGCAACAGCTGCTGCGACAAAAGCCAGGCCAAAAGCAAAAGCCAAAACCAAAACAGCGATTATTTCAAGCATCCGCCTCCGCTTTACCGCCCCCCATCCCCCGCAACACACCCTCCGCCCCTGCCAGCGGAAAAACCCTTGCTGCCTGTCTTTTGTAACGTGGCCAGAACGTTGCCGGGCAATTATTATTTTGTAAGACGTTTTACAATTTAATGGTTTTCATGGTAAGTACAACGACGGCGAAACGCCAACGCCATATGCCATGTGCTCCCCTTTCTTCTTCCCATTCTCCTTGGCCAACCTCTTCGACCCTGTCAGCCGAAAGTTTGTTTTGGTGACTCTCGAGGGTTAAGGGGTCAAGAGGGGTCAAGACACCACCAACCTGTTGCACTTTGCCCAGGAACGAAGGGGGGAAAGAAGCAGCTCTTAATTCCCTGTTTCTGCTTCTCTCTTTGCAGAATGGACTTGGATCCGACCCTCTGTCAGCAAAGGAGGTGAGTTTCGAATTAACTTAGACCCTAGTGATAAGAACTGGGGAAAACAGATAGTTATAGCATTCATCATTCGACTATAACCATAAGGATAGCATTTTTGAAAATCTGAAAAAATACTTTTTTTAAATACCTAGCTATAGGTGTAATACATAGGAAAATTGTAATGTTACAATATTAATTCGGATAAAAAAGAACCAATTTAATTTAAATGTAGGTATGTTTCGGTTTTAATGTTTGTATAAGTTTTCTCAAAACTTAGAAACGAAATGTTCTTGTTAAAAACCTAATGATCATCTAAATATATAATTATAAAACTTAATGCTAGCATAAAACTTAGAAAAATATACATATCAGATTAATAAACAGTAATTTCAAATAAGATATATTTTTCTGTTTTTAGGATTTTAATACTTAACACTTATACCTAAAAATCCTTAATACCTAAAAATACAATGTTGTGGGGCTTCCCTGATCATCTTTTATGAGATGTCCATTAAAGCATAAATAAGTTATGAGCGAGACTTTGATACAAAAAAAAACATTGAGTGGGTCTTTCGATTCCATTTTTAATGGGGTCCTAAGGTAACATTTCTTTCTCTGAGAACATGTAAAATGGGGACAAATCTTGAAGAGCTCTGTTAAAAACTAAAGCTATCCTTAAATTTAATAAGAACTGCACCCAGGTTGTTTCAACGCAATCTTCCCTGCCCCTAAGTAATTGTTATTGGCTGCAATTTGTCTTCAATATCAGTTAAATTCAACTCATTAGGGCCGATAAGTTTCATGGGCAACAATTACCGCCCGAAAAAAACATCTATCAATTAGGCCCGAGCAGAGAGAAATATTTTCATGTTAGCGATACACTTCTGGCCATTCGAAATGACAATTGCGAAGGAATTCCCAGTGGGCCAATTCGTTTGGATGCCCCATAAAACCCATCCCATGCCATCCCATCCGTCTGCCTCAAAGGCAAAAGCCGTCAGCACAGCGGTAGCAGCAGAAAACCACATACCAAGCGTAAGACAATCCATAAAATTGAGTTCCATCGGGTCTGCTTGACGAAGGGGGGATATCGGCAAATCGGAGCCAACTAATGTCCCGACCATCATTCTATCAATTGCGGCGCCTATGAGAAATTTCAGCACGTCCCAACACAAATTAGCAGATCGGAGGCTGCAGCGCCCCATAACAATATCATAAAGAATTGGATGGTGGGTAGTCGCGAGGGGGGTGGGGAGGATCTATATCTATATAACAATAAATCAGCGCGGGCAATTAGAGGGTAAAGTAAGCGGAGGCTAAGAAATATAAATATAAATACCTTTGGACAGGGGCCAACATCAGTCGCATATCAATTGCAATCTCCATCGTCGATCGCCGCGTCTCCCATCTCGATTTCGATTTCGACGGGGATCTAGATCGGGATCGGGATCGGGATCGCGATCTTGATACGGGCCAATGAAGTTGTTGTTGTCAATGTTGTGGGCCATAAAAGCCAAAAAAGAGCCCCGCGGCTGCCATTCGACACAATCGAAGACAAACTATCTAATCTAATGCTGGCAATGAGCATTTGTTTGTATAAATAACTGCATGGCAGTAAGCGGCGACAGCGGTAAACAACTGCTCAAATCGCGTGGCCAAGTTCTGGGTTCTCCCCCCTTGAAAACCCCCTTGCAAACCCCCTTCTAAGCCCCTTGAAACCCCCTTTAAGACCCCTCTACCTTTTCGCCCACTCGCCACTGACATTTTTTCATAATTTGCGCTACAAGCCTGACAATTGTCGTTGTTGCCCACTGGGCACACTCTGCATCCATGGATCTTGGTTGCAGCTTGGTTGTCGCTTGCTGGTTGTTGGTTGTCGGTGTTGCCGGCGTTGTTCGCGACCGTGTTGTTGGCATCAGGCTGGAGACCCTGGCTACCCTGCAAGTGGAATGGGATTAGTTGGGTTAACCAAGTTGACTGGTTAAAAGGATTACCAGAAAAGTATTAGCCCTGGCAAAAGTGATATCTGAATTTACATGCTTGATATAAATAAAGTGCCTTAAGGGTTGAGCAAAAGACTTGGGTGCAAAAATTATTTCAAAAGAATTAAGATTAAAAGGATGAAATACATCTTTTTTTTTTAACCGAGAAACTTGCGTTAAGAAATTTTTTATAAATAAATAGGTCTTACGGTTTTCAAAGTGATTGTAATCAGATCAATTTGATTCTTTTATGCTTTTTAAACCATTTTGGTTTATTCTTCCTTTTTTAAATCAGGTCTTTTTTAATTAATCATTTCCTAAATATTCAAAAATATGTCTTACAATATCCATTTATTCATTGTCCATATCAATTTACCTCTCCGAAGACTAATACATCATGGAAAATATATTTCCAGTAGTTCTTTATTGTGGTATGTACATAAGCTTACTCTCTATAGAGAACATTAAATAGTTGTTAATTTTATTTAAATCATAGCTAAGACTTTAAAGCTTAAAACCCAATGCTATAATTAAAAAGAACTTGCGTGTATTTAAATTTAATAAATTACACAAATGCTCGGGTTCTTAATCTTTTTGTGGGCACTTGTATGGTAACTCGTGGTCCGAAACACCTTTTATATATATTGTAAACCTCATTTAAATAATACTGCAAAGTGTTGGCTCTGGTAGCCCCCCTCCGTAAAATGCATATGCAGTGCCAAATTAAAATTTATCCATTTTATGGCGCTGCGGGCAGCTCATAACTGTTTCTTTGTTATTTTTGCGGCGATTTCTTACTTTTTTTTTGGGTTTTATTGCCGTTAGTTTATTGGCTAAAGATTTCGTAAGCGCATGAAATGCGCAACAATTGTGGTTTTTCGGTTTCTTCCCACTTATCTGCTACGATCTCCCATATGGAGTAAGTAAGATATCGACGGAAGTCATTTGCGGTTGTTCCAGCTAGATGAATTCAATAAGCAAACAGCTCCCTAACACGCACGCCCCATCTATACCTCTTTTCCTTATAAAACCCCCATGGACCAGGTTCTTTGCCCATCCAACACTTTCGCCCATCTACCACATTTTGTCAAACTTGATTAGGTAAAGCAGCGCTTATGACTCTATTGTTCAGCTGCATATATTATAAGCTTTTATATAGTAAGTCTCCCCCGCTGCCCGGCGATAAACAATATTGATGACTATGCTGATAATCTTTAATTTCTTTCCGATCCACAGGCAGAGGGCCCTCCGGTTCAGGTTGAACCAGTTGATTTGAGCTTACGATCGCCGCGCGGTAAGTTGCTAATTATACGCTATCTAAGTTGACTCAACCTTAACTCGTGTGTATGGGGTGTATACTGGCTGGGCCGAAAACAATTAATCAATGAAATGGCCGCCACAAGTTGATCACTTGAAAAAGCAGGTCACAGCGATATGGAAAATATCGAACAAAAGCAATTTGCATTTCTTCTCTAATGAAGTTGAACTTTTTTATGGGCATAAAGTGCTTAAAAGATGATTTTTGGGAATACCTTTGGTGGGTGGAGTGAAAGGTATAAAAGAAACCTATTGTGGGGACAATATATGCAAAGTTCTGGTTTTGTAAGCAATATAGTATAACTATAGAGTTATGCAAGGCAGAATTATAAATAAGTTGTACAACTATGCCAAATACTCAGCTTCCAAAAACGAACACTTTAATGAGACTCAAACAGGCAAGCCAATTTTGGGTGAATGGCTGAGAGGCATATAAAATAAACTTGTCCATAAATCTGAAAATTAATAATAATAAAGCGCGAGAAATAAATGAGCTTAATTAATATTGAACGAAATTCATAACATAAAAACACCAAATTCCTTTGTCTTTATCTCTGGACTTCAATCAGATCATAAAAAGATATTCTTGATCGGCAACAAATGATGAACAAACAATCTAACCGATAAGCTAAAGCGCAGCTCGTTTGGAACAATACAAAGATCTATGTTAAAGATATCTATCAGCATTTATATCAACCCATGATCACACTCCTCTATAAAGAGCTCCAAACACCGAATTCCTTAGATCTTTCAGGGTCTTCCCCCGACCTATCCCCCGCGGATCAAAAGACCGAGATTATCCGGCAATCTCGCAGACAGGTTCAAACAAAAGAGGAGACAAAACGTTAGTCATTGCCTAATGCTCATCAGGCTGGGCCATTCATACGTGAAAGCCTGATGAGCATCGCCATGGGATCATCAGCAGATCTGCTGTGAGCCCATTAGGTTCATGCTGATTCCGCTGTGAGTATCGCTCTACATCCGACGCCCAGCAACCTGACCCAAAGCAAGTGTCTGTGGGATTTATTCGTGATGAAGAAGAAGTTTACTTACTTTACCCACTTGACCGATCGAGCGATCGAAAGACCGACCCACCAACCACCAACTGTTTGACCATTTGACCTTTGGCAGCCTTTCTCTTTGCCTCGATGTGTACGAGTATGTGTGTGTGTGTGTGAAGTTAACAGCAACGCCCCGAAAAACCGAAAAAGCCACAAAAACTTGACTAGATAAATAGATGGTTAGTTATATGGCCATCTACTCAGCTACCCAGCTCCTCAGCCGTAGGGTGCCCAGCGGTACACCTAATTTAATTAAGAAGCCAGAGAGCTTACCTTAAATGGCTATACAGTAAGATTAACAGCTAAAAAAAACTGAGCTGAACCTCTGCTCCGTTCATTAAAGATATCCAAGAGCTGGAGATTTGGAGAGCCGGAGCTAAAACGTTGTTGTCTCGCCGCGCATATTAATCAATTAGGCATGATATTAGTGAGGGCATCATTAATTTTGTCAATGCGCTCACCTGGCCACAAAAGCTATTTGAGAAGCGCATAGAGAGGCGGCGACGGCAATCTCTCATGCTAATGGTTTATGGCGTGCTACCAAAGCGTCCACAGGTCCACGGGTCCACCGATCCACAGATCCGTGGCGAATGTGTTAAATAGCGTTAAAATTTGTAAAACAAACGGCACATAATGGTTCGGGTTAATTTCCAACCTTAACGGTCATCTGAACAAAAACTCAACTCATGCCACCCGAGCTGAGCTGAGATTTTTCGGCACACATAAATTATGGGTTTTAAATAATTATGCAATTAGCCAGCATAGCGATAGATAGCCTCAAATTGCCAATGAATGGAGGGCAAAGCCCAAAGGCCCGAGAACCGAGGAGACAGTGCCAAATTCCCACCAACTCTAATTGCAGTGCCCAGAAGAGGTGAGAGCTGGTGAGCTGGGAAGCCGGGGACTGCAACTACAACTTGATTTATTTAAGCTACCCAAACAGCCCATAAATAAAGCTGTTGAACTAGCCACCATTCCAGGAGCGGAGCAGAAGGGTGGAGCTGTAGCTGGAGCTGCAGCTCGAAGATCGGGCAGGAGAGTCTCTGAACTGAGCCTGGGACATCCACAGTGCCTTACCCAAAAAAAAAAAAAAAACAGAAGAAGAAAAAAACCCAGCACAACATCTTACAATCCCACACCACTAGTGGTGGAGCCCCTGCCTCATTGCCGCACCACCAAAACCACCAAACGATCGGCCTCTCGCCACTCAGGGGCATAGGCTTTCCAGGTTAAGTAGATGCGGCGACACGCGGGTCGATCCAGCGAGCGAACGACCTTAAGACGGAGATCCCAACCCGAATCGGGGGTCTGCCGGGGCACTGGGGGGATTCAACCAGGCGACGATGTCGGAGCATCCACGGCATCTATCGAATGATATGCAACATTTAGTGAAGTGCTCGAGTACCAAGCATGGGCTGGGGCATATTGATGGCAAGGTGAAAATGTGACAGGCAGGTGGGCGCAGGTTGGGGATTGGGCTAAAGGGAAATGGGAATGATCATGATCAACGGGCGATGGTATCTGGGAAATGTTAGGTTTCGTTTAGTAACTGTTTAGTAATCTTTGCAGACCCAAAGTGGCATCTTAAAGTTTGTATATCGCTTGAGAGACTACCGAATAATATTATCATAATTCATTCCATTAGCAATGATATGAGGGAATATTGTTTGTGTGAGTAATTTGCTAAGTGATACATTTGGATGTGTGTATACTACGTATGTTGGCTGAGAGGCGGCAGAGCTCCGGCAGAGAATGCTTGTACCCTCATAGATTACTTCTAATGGCGAACATTGGTTTATGTTGAAAACCATTCCCAACTTTATTCCTAATCAAGATGATCTTTGTCTACCAAGTAATTGATTTTCGACCCTTGTGCATTTTAAAGAAAGAGATCGGTTATTTTAGTGCTGGAAATCTTTTTCCAATATTCTTTTATAGAGAAATCCTCGATCTAATCCCGCAACCCCATAACAAAAGTTGTGTTACCTTTGCTGCACTTCATCGGCTCGGGGATTGTGAATCGGGGATCTGGCTGGGCTGCTGATTTGGCAAATGCATCTGCTGCTCCCCCAGCGATAGGATAGCCAACTGAAGCCAGATCTCATAATCGCTGGCGGCTCCCAGCGACCTGGAGAGTGGCGACTCCACTCCACTTGGCCTCGCCCAGATCTACGAGATCCCCCAATCCCAGATTCCAGATCCCAGATCCCCGATGCCAGGCCCGCACAATGCGATTCCGAATATACAGGGGGGTTATACTTCAGCACAAGGGGCGTGTGGACGGACCGCGGTGATTGTTTTTTAATTATGCTTCAGCTGACACCCGGCCGGATGACCATTGAAGATGGGTAGATGGGTAGATGGTGGATGGTCTGGGGAACCAAACCGAAACTGGGTGGAGACCTCGGAGCCGTGTCTCTGGGCCTGGTTAACATGGCGCGTATGTAGCGCATCGAGTTGACTTGACTTGACTTGACTGAGTGACTGTGACTGGCTTTTGAGGTTATGTGAAAGGTCAAGTTCGTGATCGCATTCAAACATTTTTGCCAACCACTCATCTCGCTGCGCAGATCGGGCCCAGAGACTATAGACCAGGCCCAGACCAGAGAAACTGGGATGGAGATGGAAACGGAGACCCAGACCCGGGAGTAGAGTGCAAGGAACACGAGTGTGAGTCGCCGCCGCCGAAAAACAGCAGAAAAAAAACAAAAACAGAAGAGAGAGAAGAAATACCCGACCCAAGCGACGTCGCATCGTAGAAAAATTGAAGATGAGCGTGCCACCACCACGCCACGATTCTGCCATTCCCGTCTCTGTCTCTGTCCCTGCAGACCCCATCCCCATCCTCATCACCATCCCGGCCCACCCTCTCACCCATCCATATCCCCATCGCAATCCCCATCTGGCGGAGATCCCACCGCTATATCCCGCCGCCCTCGCCGGAACCGAATTGAGTGAATGTAAACTGTGGTTTACTTGTTTCCAGCGTTGTCATAGTAATTTTTCTGCACTATAACAACGGCCAGCGTCGCCTCCAACAACATCGAAATATGCACTGAAAGAAATAAACAAAGATCTGATAAATAAGATCTAACACTCTCACAATTTCCTCCCTTTAAATAATATACATCAACCTTTTATATCCCAAATTCAATATTCAAATCTGAAATATTTAGGATATGTTTATTTATTAGAAAAGCATTCTTTATAGACCTTTCACACCTGCCTCAATTGTAGCAATGTCACGGGGTTTACATAACAAAGTCATGGTAGCCTCGGAAAAATGTTTACTCAAACATAGTTGCCTAGAGGTATTTTATTGGTTGATATGACTTTATTAAATTATTCGACTAAGATAGTCGAAGGCAGGAAGTTATAATCAATTTTGCAGACTTTTAAAATAATATTAAAAGCTCTATAAAGGCCCCTAATGGCATTCGATGTTGACTAATTGACTATATGATATGATATTTCAGTCAAATAATTTGACTAACTGACTGAATTAAAAAAAACCAAGTAGGATTGTTTTCACTTCTAAAGGACTAAAATTGATTCTTTTATTAATTTCAAAGAATTCATTTAGATCGAACCCAATTCCATTAGTATTTTTTCTCTGTGTATAAACTTTGGGGTGCTCTCGGATGTTCGGTGGCAGCACTCACCCGAAAACATTGAAACAAGCGGAGAAAAATGGAGATGCTGATGACACTGGAGACACGTTGTCTCTGGCAATCGTGCAACTGACACACCACCACCACCGACGGCACCACCAGTGAACCACCAGTACCACCGGCAACAAAATGCTAGACAGCATATGCCACACGAAGTTTTCAAAAGATTACACTGGACAACAGGCGACGCGGATGGTTGGGGTGCGGCCGAATGGAATTTCTGGGCGGGGAAGATGATTTGGCAATTGGTAATTGAAAGTTTATGCAAACAGTAATTGCAAAGCTCTTTGGGAGGAGACAATTGAAAATCTGTGAATACTTCAGTAGCTAGACAATAATCTTGTATAAAGATATAACGGTTATATTTTGTAAGACATTTTGGTATTAGAAATATCACTAAAAATAAAATTTGATCTATTTATATTAATAGGATACTAAGCTTCTGCAAGAAGGTCAATTACAAATGACTAGAACGATTCTAAGCTTTAGAAAGAACCTTAAAATGTTCAAGGAAAATAATCAAGAAAAAAGTTTTAAGATACTCCAAAACACTTCAGATCTTCCTAAAGCGGTACGTTTCTTCCAAGCCAAGATTAAAGTTCTTGCAGAGGGCACCTGCTCTATAGAAAGAGACACCCCCAACTCCCCGAAAACCCGGAGCTAATCGAAAGTCCCTCTTTAACCCGTTAAGCCAAGATGCCCTGCATCTGGGCAAGCATAAATCAAAGTGCCAAACCAAACCTGTTGCACAGTGTTCTCCCGCGTGCGCATCTTCTCAGGCAGAGTCAAAAAAATTACAGAAAAGGCGGAAAAAAGAGGATCATGCGAACAGATCCGAAAAAAACCGAAAAATATACAACGATGCAAGGAGGCAACAACCACGCAGTCGAAGTCGCAGACATCACAACAAACACAGCACAAAATCCACACAACACTGAAAGAAATGATGTAGTAAATTAATTATTGACATTTGAATAACGTAGTTGATATACTTAGAAAATTTAGAAAATACTAGATACGAGGTATGATGTTATTTACTTTTAAAATTGTATCTTATTAAAAAAGAATGGCATATTTTAGTAAAGGCTTAAAATCTTTAATTAAATATAATCCTAAATGGGATATTTCCATATTTAAAATTATTAAATAACGCAATGGATAATATATATATTTAAAAATGAATATGACATCCTTGGACTTACCAAGATTTTTTTATCAGTGCACCGAAGTAGATCCACGCTTTCGTGAGCAAACAATTCGAAAGCTGACAACGACTTGGAAAAGATCTCGGCGACGATCGATTCGTGTTAGTCATCACAGTCAACTCGGCCCACACGAATCATAATGAGGCTGGGGCTGCTCCTCAAAACTGTGCCATTTATCGGATCGATAAGGCCCAAACCGATTGCATCTAAGGATCTTGGTTCGTTTCCCAAGTTTCCCAAGATCTTTTCGTGTAGCTCATTAGCCTGGCAAGCTAATTTCGCAAGCCACAGACAATGCCCCCAAAAAATAACCAAAAAATAAAAAAATAAAAAAAAACAGAGGCAAGCTGGCTGCATATTTATTGGTCATAAGTGCGGCAAGCTCACAAACAAACAAATAGTAAAAAATTCAGCAGGCAAAAAATATTTGAAAATTTGTCTCCGACTCGAGTTGCATAGCAATCGCATATTAGCAATTTGCATTGTCTACTGGAGCACACTTGGTCCGCCGAAAGAGTTGGTTTACTTAACTCTACCTTTCCAATAGGTGTATGTTTTGAACCCCCTCCATAACCCCCTTTTATTTCTGTTCGAAGCTGTGAAAAAGAATTCTCGGAGCAGCGTCTACAAATCGTGCAACGGCAGCAGCTCGCTCTTCGTGTTTGGCAAACAAAAAAATTTGACTCATGACTTGGGGATAAAAGGAAAAAAAAAAAGAAACAAAAAGCAGCTAAACAAAGTAAACCACCCACCTATCCACCATTCACATCCTTTTTTGGCCTGGTCCTGGCTTCTGCTACACTTTTGGTTTTGCTCAAATTAGTCCGTGCATGCGGCGGGGAATGTTTCTACAAATTAACGCCAATTTCGTATCACGTTATTAATAGTTAACCATTAAATTGACCGCCCCCAACTCAGATCATTATCTGTTTTCGGCGGCCGAGGCTAACAAGGCTAACCGGCAGCAGCAGCAACAACAAAGCCTTTTAACCGACCACACTGTGATTCCTTTTCGGCCAAAATTGGTCTTGCGGTCTCCGGTCTGGTGGCCCGAATGCAGCTGGTTGTTTGGCTCGAACGAACGTCTTGCCTTAATTATCTGGAGGAGCTAAAAAAAATATAAAGTAAATACAAATATCTACATATAGACTTAATGCAGGATGCCTGCGAATATCAGAAGTTTTTTTTAAGGGGGTAGAGGGAGAAGTGGAGCAGAAACAGCTGCGGTCGCGTCACCTTTGTTTACCGTATCGAGCGATAAGCTTGTTAACTGTTAACCAAATCTGTAGCGGCCGATGCAATAAACATCGGAGCTGCCTGGCCAAAGCAACTTGGCCAACACACACGGAGAACGCCCACCAACCAGATCAACCATGGCCATGTGCACCAATGGCCAATTCCTCAATGAACCCCAGCCAAACGGCTAATTAAGTCTCAGATTCAGATTAGAGATGCCGAAGTCCGGGATAGCCGGATAGCGATCTCAATGTGAAGGTGGGCTATCCTGAGAAAGGAACTTTGACTCTTATCGAAAAATAGTTTAAACGGGGGTGGGGGGGAGAGTAGTTTTATATAGAAGATAAATTCCTCCAAAAAGTATACGAAAATAGAATGCACATATGGAGTCACTTCACGAATTTAGGCATCCCAAATATTGCAATACAAATATATTTCATTTATCAATACAAAACACTTATTCAAGCGAAGAAAACTGATAGAGAAAGATTTCAAATCGTAATGAAAGGGAGATTATGATTTAAAAGGGAAAGAAAGTTTGCATCTAACCGCCACAGACAAAAGAAAAAACAAGAGAGTTTAGTACTCAGGAAATTACCGGAACTTCTTGATCCTTATATTCTGAAAATTTGAAATTTTATTAATATTTTCCCAAAATGTGAGATTTTTGAGAACACGGACGAAACCTAAAGCCCCGATGTCGATGTACTAACTAATTAAAAAGAAAATCTATTTAAGATGATAGATATCCTTTGCTTATAATTAAAAAATATTAAATATTCAAGAATGCTTTAAAGAGCGTTGAAGGATATCTTTCATTTCACTTTAAAAGAATATGTTAAAAATTAGAAAATGTTTTAAAAATGTAAGCAAAAAATTCTGAGTACAGAATTTTACAGAAAGTTTCTTGAAAATTTCTTAGTGTGTTTTCTTAATTTATTATTTAAAATTTTCCTCTCGATTAATGACTTATAGATGTTAATTTAAAAACCATTAGAACCATTTATAAAACTATTAAAGATCTATCATTGAAAGCCAAGTTTTTTCTTATCACTTCTACGACATCATAATCACCTAATTTAAACAATTACATGGATCTATCAAGTTTTGTTCTCAAGATACACCTCCGAAGGCTTTAATTTAATCCATGCCATCGATTCCGTGTCAAGTGTCCATCGCTAAGTCATGTGTAAACGGCAAAACCGACTGCGACCTGGGCTGCAGCGATGCATTAAGATAAACAAATGCGGATCGAAATCGGATAATGTCATGTAGCCATGTCATATGTTAGGCCAGCAAAAAAGCTCCAAACTGGAGCACTAAGTCAAGCAAAAACCGAGCTGACAAAAGACAAAAACCAGCGAGGAAAAACAAAAGTAGGGGAAAAAAAAACATTCTTATCGATTACACCTGAAACCTCAATCAATAAATTGATTGTTAGCGATCAGTTTAAGGCAGGCAGGCCATGCGGAGCTCCATCGTTCCATCGCATGTGCTCAGCATACAAAAGAGTTTTTCCTCGGTTGTTCGATGTTTGGATGTTTGGTGTTTGTGGTTGTGGCTGTGGCTGTGGATGTGGTTGTTGTTGACTTTGCTGCTGGTCGGCTCTTAAGATAAGCCGCCTGGTGGCTGCCGAGCGCTCTCCGGCGGAGGCCCGTTCTTCAGATTCAGCCAGGGTCTTAGCCAGATCTTTAGCCAGAGCCTCAGCCTGAGACTGAGACTGAGACTAAGACTAAGACTGAACCTGAGCCCGGGTCCCAGCACTTTGATCGCTGCATTGCGATAGGCCAGAGCAGCGATTGGACCAAGTCCAAGCCGACCAGGCGGCGTTGTTAGGCAGTCGTCGTTGTCGTTTGCTGGACTGTTTGTTTGTTTGCCAAGTGCACTGATCAAAAAATATAACATTAAGTATTTTATATTTGGAGAGATCCCAAAATAATTATAAGCATGTCTAAACATAAGGCTATAATATTAATAATGGCTTATACGTTTAAGAATAGAAATGGGAAAGTGTAAAAAACTTGACAAGGACTTTAATTAAGATTTGTTTTTAAAGTCCTTTCAATTTAAAATCTCTATTTTTAAAAGGTTAGTTTAGATCAAACAACATAAAACCAATGGTCGCATACAGATCGTGTTTAACAAAGCAGTGACAAAACGTCAGCAGAGCAGCGGAAGAAGCATTTCCTATCCCGCGGGCCGTCTGCTCTGCTTCTGTTGGTGACCACTGAATGGAAAATATTCTTATATGATCAACAAGAGTAGGATAAAGAAAATATGGCTTTTATAACTTTAAATTTGTGTTATGTATCTTAAAATGAAACACAATTGGTAAATTTATAATATTTTTAAAATCATAATTTTTCACATTCTTAACTTTTATAGAACAATTGTAATTTCTGGAATATTTATGTCACTTCCTGAAATGAAATAAATATTTTCCAGTTCTTAAATAATTTACTTTAATTTTTTTCCGCACAGTGTAGCTCAGTTTTGGTCCATCGCCGCACACTGTTGTTGTTTCATTTCATTCGAGGCATAAAGCAAGATTTGTGTAAATGTCAGGTGGTAATAGTGACACTGTGCGCCACTTGATTGGTTTTACTTTGGCCAAGAGCCACAGGAAGGCCCCCCATCTCTCTCCCTGTCCCTCTCTGCCCCCTCTTTCTATCTCCCTGTGCCAATTTTTCGTTGTGGCCGCTTTTATGGTCGCAAGGTTGTTACGGTTCTACGGCGGTTGTTAGCATTTCTTTAATTGGCTCATTTTCGCGGCACATGTTCAAAAAATAAACAGAAGTCCAACAAAAATTTATTGCAAGTAAATTAAAACTTATTGAAAAAACGGAGAACTCCGCGGCAATCGCATCGCAGCCATCAATTAAACATGTAAATAGATTTCGGCAAACATCAGGTCCCATGTGGCGTATGAGTAATGTCCGTAGGTTTTCAGTTGACAGTTTGTCTCGTTGTCTGAATGAAAAGAATTTGGCTGCTGCATTGGATTGTCAGCTAAAATAATGGCTTTAAAATGGTGTTTAAGATCCGTCTCTTTTTTGGGGAAACAATTTGAAAATGTTGCAAGAATGGTACAAGATTTTTTAACCTAGGAATTTGATTTATTTTTAGTTATTTAAAATCTACTTCAGTAGAATATTGGTTATTTTTTATTAAAAAGAATTTAATAGTCAAATCCGTTATAAAATCAAAAAATGTATTAAGATACATTTATTTGTTGTTAAACAAAATTTCTAATTTCTGCTAATCATCTGAAATCCATTTCAGAACTATTATTTGTTCAAGGAATAGAAAAATTGTATTTCTTTTTTGAAGCGTACATACATCCTTTTAAAATTAGTAGTACTGATTGAAAATATATTTTTGATTTATTTACTGAATAAACCTAAATTGTGAATAAATTCAGGATAGCTCCTATAAATCCGTTGGCCGAATGACCTAGATTCGTACCTTAAAACCATTTTCAAGGCTGGGCTACCTTTTTCGTTTCTTGAACTCTGCCACAAATCTTTCCTTAACGTTTGGCTGCCAACTGCCAAACGTTGATGCTGCAGTGGCCAAATGGGATGAAAATAAAAATAATAAAAGCGATTTAGAGACGCCCACCCTCACACCCAGCAGCAACATCAGCAGCACAACAACAACAACATCAACAGATCGAAGACAACAACAACATGTGGTAGTGGAGCCTTGGCAGTCGAGTTGTATTTGTAAATTGAAAGCACACGCTGCGTCATCAAAGTCATTAAACTGTCGACTGCTTACGGAAGTTTTGTTGCTGCACTTGGGTTGCTCTGTTGTTGCTTGGGTGTTGCTCGTGTGTTACTGTTGCTTTTTGGGTGTGGATCGCTCTTCTGCGTTTTGTAACTGATATGCGACACAAGGAACAGCAACAACAAGCCCAGCCGGCGGCATGTGGGAGCATCCAGTTCGGCACTGCGAGAAAAAATCATTAAAATCAAAAATCAATAATGTTTTATTCATGTTTTATTATTCGTTACAAAAAGATAATTGCATTTCCTACTGTTGCTTAGGAAAGAATTCTTCTTTTCATAGTGAGCAATGTTTCCTTAAAATACGAATTGAATCAAAATTTAATTTTTTTAACATTATTTAAAATTAAATCCAATTAAAAATAAAAACGATTTCAAAAATTCGACCATACTTGGATAAAATATTTAAGTTCTTTATGATAAACCTTTTAAAAATCTTTTAAAGAACTTTCAGTAATATAATTGGCTTATTGATATTGTTGGAATAAAGTCGAACTTTAAATGGTAAAAGTTAATAGAATAAAGTAACTTTTGGTATATTCTTTCAGTGCACTTGTATGTCATCGGAGGTGTGGGTGTAGGTGTAGAATGTGGCAAGCCACTCACTCAGTTGAGGCAGTCGGAAAAAGACTTCATACCTCTCGCTTCCTCAGCCCCGATTTGAGTCTGCGATTGGAAGCCAGCTTCAAGTGATTTAGAAAGAAATAATAAATGGGGAAATCCACGAAGTTTCGATGATCGGAAATAGGCGATACTCTAACAGTTTTTATTTGCATTGAATTAGAAAGAGGTTACAATAAAGTTGTTCCCAAAGAGAAGGTTTATTAAAAGAAAGCAAAAGCCATCTTAATTATTATTATATATTATATAATTTAGAGTATATTATTTTCTATCTTTTTTTTAAAGACTTGACCAAATCTTTAAGTCTTATGAAAACTGAACACTTTTGCCAAAGTTTTTGCCTTACCTCTATACACCAATGTTAAAGGTGATTGAAAAAAACATCTCCAATTTAAAAGATTTTAACTTTATTTTCCAGAAGATCTTTTTTTGTAAGAATTGGAATTTCTTGTGAATTATAATGACTATTTTTAATAGACTTATCTATGAATGTTTCCAAATATTATGCTTCAAAAATATTCTAACAAATCTAGAAGCCAAGTTCCTGATGACATTTAATTTTAAAATCCCATACCCATAGTTGCTGTCGTTTTGGTGAAGGGTATGAGATTTTAATAAATGCGGCAAATGCTGAGAGCAGCTCCGGGTTCGGCTCGTCTCCCCTCGATCGGGTGTGTCTCCCATCGGCGACAATTTCGCAATTCGCCAAAGGTGTGTTCTGCCCCTCCGAAACACCTTCCCCTTCCCACCTATAAAAAAACCCCCTAAGACTCCGACAATTTTAAACAATTCATTCAACTCATTGCAGTCGGTGCATTTCAAACGTAGTCGGCGTTTTAATGACACGCGCAATTGGCTTCGCCTGCCCAATTTGCCAATTTGTCACCGAAAAGTAAAACCGCATCGGGAATTGCCAAATTCTGGATGAATAACGAAATCCGTCTGCAGTCAAACGCCAGAAGATGGAGGTGGAGGCCCTGTAAGCCGCAGTTCGTCATTCATTCGATTCGGGGAGTGTGACTTTGCTTTAATCGTGACTTTCACAATCAACCTTCAGAAAGGTTTTCGAAGACGACGACGGCGACTACGAGTAGCGTGTACCAGGCGCAAAATGGGTTGCAGACAGGCAGAAAAGACTCCGAGAGCACAGCAACAAGGGGAATAAACTAACAACTTTTCAAAGCGTTTACTTTGGCGCTTCATCGAATAATATTTCTCACGTTCTATTTTTTTGTTGCTGCTGCTGGGGCTGTCTTTTTTTTTCCTCAGTTTTGTTTTTGTTTATCTTTTTTTTTTTTCGGGGCACTGGGAGATTGACTCGGTGCAGGGCATCAATAGACAGCCCAGGTCGGATTGGTTTAGTTTTTAATTCGATCGCCCATCTGCCTTCTCAGTCCCTTTGTGCTGCAGTAATTTTGATCGCCTCGATATTTCGGGGGAACTTTTTCACGACCGACAATGGAATATAAAGCAAGAAAATTGTATTTCATGCATCGGATCTTGTCAAGATTGTCATCGGAAGTGAAGAAAATTCTAGCCATGATCGTTTCCAAGAACTGAGCTTCGGTTTGGCAATTGCTCTGATTGTTGTGATGGGAAAAGGTGTAGATTTTATAGCCAGACTTGGGTAAATTATATAAATTATCTGATTAAGTGACTCAATTATCAAAGCTAAATTGTTTAGCATAACTTTTACTATTGTAATTTTTAAGAAACATAAAATTTGGTTAAATGAAACCTTAAAATAGTTGCAATACTATTGATGCACAATTAAAATTTTAAATGGATTGGTTGAAATGCTTGACAAAACTTAATACACATTATTAGTTTTAAGAATTCGAATATGGTTTTTAAACTACCAATTTAATTTTATAAAATTTTATTTATTTTATTTCATAATAAGTATCCAATTAAGCAATTATCCCCAATTACTTTGACCTACTGAAAATCGCACCGGGTTACTTTTATTACAAAATAACATTGTTTATCCCCAGAGGAGAAACTATGAAAAGACTTAAGCCATGTTGCTTTTATGGCAAGGATAAAAAAAAATCAGCTTAGTTTCCTAAATGCATGCATCCACAATTATAATCCAATTAAATTTATGTACCGCTTAATGGGGACGTTAATGGTAATGGGACGTAAAAAAAAGGCAAACAGAGAGGAGGGGCGGCACGGAATCCTAAATCAATTTCCTGTCAGCCATCAACGAGCTTCATTCAAATTCCTGTGTCCGCGGTCTCCGTGGGGATTTGGCAATGGAACAGAGGAAAGGAACTATGTAAATGCAAGGCAATCTCCATTTGGCATTGCCGTTTGGCCATTCCCATTCATTAGGTGGCCATTTCAATTAAGCCATAAAAGCCGAATCTAAACTGAAGACCAATTTTCCAAATCCATCCCATTTCGCAGTCGCAGTATTCCACCTTTTTTTTCCCCCGCTTTCCCATCGATTTTCCAGCCACAATGTTATTGCCTTTGCATGTTGGAAATCATAAAAATGTTAAATGACAAGCGGGCGCATGTTCATTTTAGCGTTGTCTGTCTGTAGTTGCAGTTGCTCCTGCTGTTGTTGTTGCTGTTGTGTTTGTTCGCATTGTCAAATTGCGATCAAAAACGCAACAAACGAAACATGCCACACGGAGCCTGGCAAAAGACAGAGTCTCAACCTCTTGGACCAGCAGCATCATGAATCAAAGCCCAAAAGCCAAGCCACCATCAAACACTCTTAGCTTTTTAGCAGCAACAACATCGCCCCCCCCCCCCCGAAACAACAACAACGGGCAGAAACAACCACAACAACCAGCGACAACCAGAATCAACTGAATGCGTTTTAACGGCTACTTGTCTTTAGCTATTTATTGAAAGGATTTTCAACACTCGCACAGAGAGCCAAGGAGATACCTGACTCAAGAGGTCTTTTACACTGGGAAAAAAGGGGGAGGAACTAACTAAATATTTTAATCAAGGATATTTATTATAAACCTTTATTCAGGTCGATTAGCTAGATAACGTATTAAATTTAATTTAAAAAAAATTAAAAATTTTGTTATTTATCTATTTATTGTTACAAAATAAACAGCTTAAAAATAATAAATTAGCTTAAGGGAATGGAAATTTAAAACTGCAATGTTTTTTTTAAAGTTTCTCAAAGATGCCTTAATAAAGTAATACCGAAGTTCTCTCATTTTCATCCCAGTTAATTGCTAATTTTAATTAAAGAAAAAAGACTTTAAAAATTAAATTATTACATTTTAGAAAAATATAAATTAAAACTAAAGTCATGGCAAGAGTAACATCTTCATCTCCAACATTGTCTCTCAGTGCCTTTCTCCGCTCAATCTGCGTTCGCTGCCTAAGTCTTTCGTTTGCTGCCTGCCAGTTGCTAGCGTCAGTCATTCATGCATTCAATCATTTAATTCAATTTGAAATTGTACAACAAGTCGCACATTTGCGCCTGCCACATGTCCACAACCCCGAGACGGAGTCTCTACTCCCAGACAGATCCAGACTTCGACTGGGATTGGGATTGGTATTGGGGAATGGGAATCGGAATGGGAATGGGTATGGGGATTGAATTGGGAGCTGTGTAAGCTGCTGAGCATTGATGCCACAAGTCGGGCCGGGAAAAAAAAACACACACATTTGATTATGAAAAGCCTGCGTCTGCAACTGCAACTTTTGCTGCGTCTTGTGGCTGCAACCAAATCGATAAAAATAATTGGTTGACTGTTGCTCAGCTGACTGCGACTGCAACTGCAACTGCGACGTCGACTTTGCGCCTGCGCTCGAATTCTGTTGAATTTTCAGTTTGACATGGATTGCTGCTGTTGATCGGTTGGTCCCGATCAGGGATCGACAGGCGGGAAAAAAAGACTGGGGGGGGAGAGACGACCATTACAACATGGACAGCAGACGTTGGCGGTTTTCCCACGTTCGTGAAAATATTTTTTCGCAAATTATTGGTAAAATAAAATTGTGCACATTTCGGCCTAACGATTTGAATGTGCGCGCTCTCGTACAAGGAAATTAAGGCTGGCGAATGGAGTAATCCTAATGAAGCAATCCCAAAATAACACACGTAGCCTCCATATATATACATAAATATGGCTGATGGATTCGATTGTGCAATCAGTGTGAGAAATTTCATGTGATATCCTATCGTGCGACATGATAAATTCTTGCGATACTTTTGTAAACATTTTGAAAGTAAAAGTGGTAATGGATAGGAAGGGAAAGTTAATATGTTCAGCCAAAATGGATGGGAGTTAGGATTTCTGATTGTTCAGGGTTTTGCTTCCCAGTTCAGAAAAGGAAGGGGATTTGTAAAGGACATTCCTGCACATTTCAAATGTTATTTATAAAGAGTAAACTATTTATAAGTTTTTAAGAAACGCAGACAAGAAGGCAAAAATATTAATTTTTATCCTAAGCTTAAAGGATGAACTTAAAAGTTTTTGTATTAATTAAATGTCCTAGTGATATTAAATATAACTGAATTCGTAAGTCTAGCATTCTTAGCATAGCTTAGGATTATTATAAAGTATCTTAAAATTTAAGGTCCTGACCTAGACACTTTAATTAAGATCCTTAAATCAAAAAATTGCAGTTCGTAAGCAATTAATCATATTCGCCTTCTATGTCTGTACGTAAACTAACTTCTTATAACTAAATTTTAAATGGTTTTCTTAAGAGTCGTTTAATTCTCTACAACGTTCTTTTATCTTTTAACTTCCTACAAGAGATGACAGCGTTACGCAATCCCCCAATTAATTTCACTATCATTAAACACATTTTCAGCCAGTTTTATGTCCCCGTCCCGCCCATTGGGTTGCGTAACAAGTTGTTTGCCCTAAATCATCTTGCAAATCTGCAGGAAAGCGCACGAGCGAAAAAGAAAAATTCCTGCGCAAATTACGCAAAAGCTGGAAAAACAAATGTGAGCAAATTTTTATTTACTTAACGTGTGTAGCTGGTGACAGTTGTCACGGCTAGGAGTCCCACTCCAGCGGTCTTGCACTTTAAAAAATTAATTGCCGAGATTTATGAGCCAGTTAGTGGATCGAATCGGGTTCGCAAGTCCGAGTTGTATATACATACTTATATCAGCAGATGCAAGTCCAAAACCGAGCTGGAGTCCGAGTTAAAGTCGGAGTGCGTGCTCAGTCCGTTAGGAGTTTAGAGTTGAGAGCAGAGCCTTATAAGGCTGCCGCGCTTTATGCATAAGCTGAACCACATTTTCCAGCCACTTCACACTTTTATCTGTTTAAAATATGAAGCGGCAAGCTATGGGAAAATCTTTTTATAGACCAACCTCCTCGGGATCGTAGTTGCCATCGGAGGCCCCGCAGTAGAAAAGAGCCGACAGTCAATTGTGTGAGGAGAAGAGATTTGCGAGTTCCGATAAAGCCGAATGCAGTTGGATGCACTCGTGAGATGATGACGATGCCCATGGAGGAAATGGAGGTGGAGTTGGGATGGGGTCTGGTCTGGGTTCGAGCTGGGATCTGGCATCTGGGAGCTCTATAGTTGGAGAGTCGTTTCCCCTTAGGCAATTTTTGGTATCTCCCCGCTTACCCCTTCTTTTGCGGTTTATGCCCCACTCTCTATAATTAGACAATAAACAAAGCCACAGACAAAAGGCATTGGGTGATCATTTGGGGCGTGGTTTAATACCTCACAACAGACAGCACACACACACACACAGACTCTCGACCACCGATTCAAGCCAATGGGCAATCAAAATCAGCGACAAATTGTGCATTTTGTGGTCACAAATTGAGTTAACGCTGCCAAATTAGCGGCATGAATTTATCGCTCGGCCAACGGCCAACAGGCAGCAACAAAAGCAAAGCCAGCTCACAAAGCGGGATTCGATTCGGGTTCGGATTGAGAGACTCGGACACGGGGATTGAGAGTGGGCAAAAGCAAAGCAAAGCAAAGTAGAGCCAAGCCAGGCCAAGCCAGGCGCTTTAATTAAGTCTTTACGAGGCCAGCCAGTCGGGCAGCGGCAGCCGTTGTTACCAGACACTGCGAGAAAAATCGCCACAGATTGTGGACCACCGACCACAGACCGAGACCACCAGGAGCCGTTCCAAATCGATCCTATCCGTAAACAATTTTTCGTTGACTCTCGCCATCATTAACCACACGATTTTCCGCTTTGAGTTGTCAAGAGCTTAGAGACCATGGAAAATCAGCTGCGTGACAGTGACTAAGTGAAATATTCAAGAAATTAGCTGTCGGTTAAAAGTGGAAGATTAATTTAATCAAACATATTAATATCATTTTAATCGATATGGTCAATGTAGGAAAGAAAAAATGAAATGCCTTTCATTTTAAGCTTTCCTACTGTCCCTATCTACTGACCTTTCAATAGATAATTGAAGTTCCTTAACAAATATGTACAATTAAATAATATTCTTGTAGAATCGTTTTCTCAATATCGTATTCATGTCCTAGTTTGTTATCAGTCAGAGAAAGTTGACATTGACTTAAATATTTTCTAAGATACTAAAATGACGCGACATGAAGATGGATTACTCAACGATAAAAGTAAACATGACATTGAAAAATCTGACTTTAGAGGTTTATCCTAGCGATACATTGATCTCTGTGATTTAATTAAAATTGTTTGTCATTAAAGCCTTAACACAATTTTCTCACAGTGCACGTCTGGGATAGCCAGCACCATTTGAAATTGGGTGCACCGCACAGCCCGGCTCGCTTAAATAAATAAATCTGCTGCGGCTGCTGCTGTTGCAGCTTGCTGCTCTGTGGCCAGCAACAATTGGCGCTCGCCTCTTGCCACCAATAAAAGATCGCAGCTCGCTGATTTGACAGGTGAACAATTTTGGGGTTGGGCAGTTTTGGGTCCGAGTTGCAAGTTGCAACTTGCAGCAGCTACGGCATGTGTCGCTGCCTCTTGTTGTTGCTGCTGCTGCAGGTGCCCACCCACCTGGCTTCGATTGGCGGTAACATTTGTTTTGCTCGCCAGATTATTTCAACAAACTGGTGACAACAAATTAATTTAAAAGATTGCCCAGATATCAGCTCGGTATATATTTTACTTGGGTTGTTAGCCCCCTTAGCAGCAGCATCGGTGGGTGGTTGCTGGCTCAATTGATGACCGCAGGAAGATAGCTGGCAGCAGGGAGCTGGGATAGATATTTTATGAATACTTTATGGCCGACTGTGGGAATGGTGGGAGCTTAAGATAGCATCTCAGGCGATTTATATACCCTTTATTAAGTTGGTTATAGGAGGCGTAAATGGGAGCTTTTAATTGGGGCTTAGGGTCCTTAGGGGCCGATTTCTTAAAGCCATGTTAACTTATGTCATTGAGTTAACGTATCATGTTAGGTTATATCTGACTGATATCGTGTGATAACAGACTGTGCAACGATTTGACGTTCATTGCATTGGAATAAACGTATTGTTCCTTACGAAAAATTTTACTTCATGGTAACTTTCTCTGACAGATAGCAACTACAGCCCTAACATGTCATTGAAAAATCGATTTAAGACTTTTTCAGTATTGTAGCAATATTGAATCACCATTTAATTTATTTAATTTTCAAATAAAATTCTTGCAATCAAAACTTTACCAAATTAGTTTCCAATAAACCCCACTTTCAACAATATCCGCCACATCCCATCTGCCCATCTTCTGTCATTCGCTAAATCTCAATCGCATATTGCTCGCTCCCAGTATGCAAAACGCTGTGTTGTTTTAAAAACCGCAAAACCAAAATTGATTGCACACTTCAAATACCATTGAAAAGGCGCATGACGGATGCGATCGGATCGGGCATAGAGACAGCCTCGAATAAATATCGCCTGGCTGGGCCATAAATAAAGCGAAACCAGCGAAAAATGTGCCGAAATCGAACATTGAACATCGATTTAGCAAGGTCAAACGGAGGAATTGAAACTGGCTGTGGGATCGCCTGATCGCCTGTCTTTTTGGCCGCATCGAAGCTCCCAGCTCCAGCTCCAGCTACATTTCGATGGCAACTGCTAACTGCTGGTCGCCCGGGCCCTTAAACTTTTCAAAAGTCAACAGCAGTTTAAACTCGTTTGCAAAACACTAACGGGCAAAACGCCTCAGTGCCCCCTGCCGCGCTCTACACTCAATTTGTTTGCCCAGCGGCATTGAGAATTGGAGTGTCAAACTTTCAGCTTTCGATGCACGCCAGGATCCCGTCCCAAACCCATGGCAAAACCCATGGTCGCAAACCGACACAGAAACGGAGTCATCGCTACACGGAGAAGAACGGGAATTACAATTCAATCTGAATCTAACTCTGTAAAGTTGAGTAATTTAAAATATCTTAAGTTTGGCATCATTTTTAATAGCATGGTCACACTTTTTTTTGGCATAACTTTCGATAGACTGGTAGCACTAAAATATTAGCAAGATAGTTCAGATAGTTTAAACTACATTTGTCCACTTGTATAAAAACTTAAATAATTTATAGCATTAACTTATCCTTTCTCTCAGTGCATTGACTTGGAGAAGGAGGAACTGCAGCGGAGGCTGCCTGCGATGGCTTCTTGCTGGTTTTGTATTGACATTAAATGAAATAATCTGCGATGATTGTGCATTAGTTGCAGTCGGATGCTGTCCCATGATGGCCAGGGACTGGGGTAATAGTTCTAGACTGCTTGCTGCCTCTTGCAGTGGACTCCAGGGGGGGGATTGGATTGGGGCGGAGATGGGAGGACTGGAGGATGGGAGGACGGTAGGATGACTGCTCGTGGAGCATCGCTGGGTCGTGGTTCCCATGGCATGATTTTGCATGAAATAATGTGGCGCACGAGTGGGCGGGCAGATCCGTGCGGGGGGCCACTTGTCGTGGAGCAGTCGTTTTGGCATTGCCAAAGATACAAAGCACAGTGGGGCAAAGGCTTTATCAAAATCAATCAGTTGGAAGGATCATGTTAAATAGTAATGTTAATGTCAAAAAGATTTGTATCAGAATATCAAGCAATGGGGAAGAGAAACAAAATGGTACGGTTTAACGGGGATAAGTTAATTTCAAGGGGTTTATTTATTCAATGAATATTCAAGTCCTATCTTTAAAAAAAGGCATGTTAGTACTTAGTCTTAACTTATTTACTTGGTAAATTACCATATTATTGATTTGAGTTTTTTGATCGCAAGTAACATATAAAACATATCCATAATATTACCACCTGTTTGCTTACCAAGGGAAAGCTCGAACTGCTTGGGAATTTTAAGGCCACAGAGGGAAAAAGATGCTGGGGTCCTTGCTTGTGTAGGTGACTTTGCTCATAAGCCTATTTAATGTTTTAATTTTTTATTTTTATTAATTAAAGATTGGATTTTTACATTTATTTGATCCACAGTACCTCAGGCTAGTGTCGCCCATTCGCTGTTGCCTTTTGGAAGCTTCATTCAGGCGCTTGTCTTTCGGTTTCTGTTTCTGTATTTTTTTCTCCGTTCGGTTCGGGGTTTTCCGCTTTTCTGTTTCTGTTTTCAGCCGCCAAATTTGCGATGAAACAGGAACCGTTAACTGCGGCAATTTGTGCCTTCTCCCTCACTCACTTTCCGTCTCCCTCTAGGAGGTGTCTTTTTTAGTTAGTTTCCCACGTTATAATTCGTTAGATTTGCAATGCTTTTTTCGGTGTAGTTGGACTGCCTATTCCATTCGATTTGCTTTAGTTTTTGGGAGGCTTTAGTTCTACCGCTGATTGAAGGTTCTTTTTTTATAAAGTGCATTAGCAGAGGGTTCTATTATGTTCGGTTTCTCAAAGTCTATTATAGACTATGTAGAACTAGTATATCATTTTCAGACCTTTTTATATAATAAGTAAAGGGTGTAATATTCTTTATAATTTATTGAATATATCCTGGTGGAAATTACATTACAAAAGACTCAAATCAATAACTTTTTTCCCGAACAAAGATCATATTTTTAAACGAATTTCATTGAGATGACCCAATTTATTTAGGACATGAATTTTCTTAAGTTTTAAGATTATCATATGATATCTGTTTTAGCCAAAAGTCTCACCTATGTCATTGTACAATGTGTAAGTGCTAAGATTAATTGTTCTTCGAAGGAATTCCTTCTTTGAACACGGGGTAACTTGTTCCTTTCTTGTTTTTGGGAGTTTTTTTTGGGAGGTTCCTGGGATTCCCAGGCCTTCGGTTGACACTTGGACTTGTGGCCAGGGGAATGGGAATTGCGTGAGGCGGCGCCTTTCTCTTTTCACCTCTCTATTTCTCGCTGCCTATCTCCCTCCTTCTCTAGCATCACGTGCAGGCAATTATTTTATCAATCATTTAGGCGCTAGTACAGGTAAATGTTGTAGCTGCGAGCTCCTCTTCGCCTGGCTAGTCGTCTGGTTTTTTGTGGTTTTTCAGTGGTGCGGTGGTGCTGTGGCTTCTTTGCTGCTGTATTGGTGGTGCTGTGGTGGTGCTCAAACAGCGAAAACGCATTTAATGTCTGCTTAGTGTGATTACGACGCATTAATGCCGTGCTCTCCAGCCAAATGGCCAACAAACGTCCAGGCATCTCCACCTTGTGTCTGCGTTTTGTTTTTATTTTTTCTCTATTTTTGTTGTTGTTCTTGTTGTATTTGTTGCTGCCTTTGCTTTTTACTGTTTTACAGTCACCGGCCTCGTCTTCTTCTTATACTCAGGTTTTGCCTGGTGATGTTGTTGCTGCCGTTGTTATATGTGTGTTAACTTTCAAATAAATTAAACATGAAGCCGGGATCATTTATTTCACTCGCTCCACCTAACCGGCGTAAGGCACAGAAAGAAAGGGGGGGTTCGAAAGTTAATTATTAACATTAATTAAAATAATAAAAGAAAAATCGAATCTAGGAAGTAGATTAGGGAAAATACTCTTGAAACACGCATAAATATATGTGTGTTAACTTCGAATAAAATTGAGTAATTAGAAAATTTTGGTATTTTGCATATTATCATGATCTATGAATTCGATCTTAAGCAAATTGTAATAATCATAACTAGCTTAAAAGCTTCAATCTAATTAAAGAGTTATATGAAATTGTAAGTTCAATCAAAGCTTTTTTAAAAATAAAGTTCCAATGCAACAATTTCTAGTTTTACTAAATATAGCACCAAATGAAAGGACATTATTCCGAGGATTTTCAATTTCTCAGTGGTGTAATTCATAGATTGTTTTTATTTTTAATATTTGTACAAGTAAAAGCTTTTTTGTGAATTTCCACTAATATAATTCCAAACGAAAGACGTACTTCCTTCCGGGGATTGTCCTTTTCTTATTTAATTTTTTTAATAATTGTACAAGCAGAAGCTTTTTTCTAAACTATTTGAATATTTTTAACAGAATCGTTTAGATATTTTTCATTGTGTAATCCTGGCCAAGTTTACTATTTGCTCGTTTGGGGGCAAGCTGCAAGCACATAAATACACTCTCACACACACACACTCATGCGCCGCAATGTTTCTTCATTTTCACATTAAATGTGCAATCCCCGACATTTGTTTGAATTAACACGCGGCAATTACCGCTCACCAAAACCAAACTCAGTTCCAAACTCGAACTCGAACTCCGTCCTCCAAAGCCCCAAAAAGCTGGGAGCTCAGCGATCCAATTATCCCAGCGGCTAAAACTCGGAAAGAGCCTTCGAAAATCGTCTGGCGAGGATCGGGCCGAAGTCCATCTGGTGATTTAGGGGGTTGTAAAAGTCGGTGCTTAACTGCACAATCGATCAATCCGCCGATAATGGCTGGAGTGATTGCGGGGTGCTAATTTTTAGATAAATAACATTAATTAATCTCGTAAACTTGGTTTATTCGCTGTAAAACTGATTAGGCGGCTACCTAATGGACTTGGCCTGTATTCGGTAGACATCAATCAATATGCCAATTGATATAAAGCACCCAGTATTTGTTGGGTTTAGACAACATAAGTATAGTAATGGTTTTTCAAGCATTAGGGTGATTGCATGTGTAAAACGTACTCCCAATTTAGAGCGATAACATTTTCCTAGAACTTGTATACAATATTTAAATCTTTTTTTATGACATGTATTGCTATATTGAGTGGATCTTAATTTTCTGAAACCATTATAAATAAATGTGATATCAAATATTACTTAACATGGCAAAATGTCTTATGTGCCTTAACATTAGAAGGATCCTTTTTGTGTTTTCTGAAGATTTAAAGCATCATCAATTTCTTAATCTCAGTTAACAATGAGAACAGCTATCTAGAATTTATACACCTTACCATAATCTTTGTTTTTATAAGCGACTTTAAAATTTACATAATAAATTTTTTAAATTTTTTTTTAGTGTCAGAGAAAACAGAAAATAATATATATAATAATATTCACTCCAATGAAATTAATATAATGCTTAGAAATAATTTTTATGGTATGATGACATCGGATATTAGATTTGTTTACTTGACACAATATTGAATTATTATAATGTTTATTGAAATTTAATATGACTTGAAATTATCGGATATTAGATGTGTCTATTTGACACCTAGCTGGATAATTCGAGTTATACCACTTATGATACCACTACATGATGTCTTAAAGCTAATAATATTCCCACTTTTCCACACATTTTAAAATTCTTAACATCCATGTGTGAGGATAGCTTTTATAGAGATATTTTGAGTAAGACTAGCATTAAGTCCTCGCCTGCCAGCCCATCGATTACGTATGCGCATCAATAAATCAATGAAATGCTGCATAAAATGATCATTTAATGCCCCATCCGATTCGATCCGAGCCCAATCAGAATTCTCCGGCCAAAGCATTTCATATATATATATATATGTATAGCAAAGTTGTGCAGCCGTAGAAAAAACCACTTAAACTGCTTTGCCGCTGTTTATCTCAGCCGGCAGACAAAGAAATGCATAAATTATTTCTCGCAGGCATTTTAAAGCGCCTGTTAGCCAAGTTGCCTATGGCCAAGTTGCGACTAGCAACTTGCAACTAGCAACTTGCAACTTGCGACTCTGCCTACTTACTGGCCATTTAGAAAGCCTTCGCCTTTGCGGCCGTGTCCACGCTTTTGTCCATATTTGTACACAATTAGCAATGACACAAAAAAAAGAAGAAAAATATACGAAAAAGCCAGGGGGAAAAACAGAATCGCGGCGGGCAAAAAGAAGCACAAAAAAAAAATAATGCAAAAAGGAAACAAACTTCACACACCATAAATCGATTATCATTGCATACATATATATCGACACCATGGCGGGACACGCACACATATATAGGCATTAAATCAAATTGCGCATTTTACGCCTCGTCTGGTTTGTGCATAAATTTATTTATCGGCTTGTCCATCGACATTGGCTGCAACTAGCGTCGCGTTATCGCACACGCATCCAAGCCATCATCATTACCATCGGGGTAATCGTCATTATCGGCACGGCGATCATCGTCATCGTGATCGGCATTTGGACAGAGGACATCGGACATCGGGAAATCGAATTCATCGGACAGAGGACATCGGACAGCGGACATCGGACACGGACATTGCGTATACGCCATGAGTGCTCGCGATCTGTGCATGCATAAAATGTATAACAAAATTGTCATTAGCGCTAGGCATTTGTTAAGCACTCACAGATCGGGCCGATAAGTCACAGAAGGGGCCCAACTGCCTGGAGACCCCACTCCTTTATCCAGCTCTTGACCATCCATCCATTCGTCCACCCAGCCAGTCATCCAGCCATCCAGCCATCCATCCATCCAGCCATCCATCCATCAACGCCAGGAGAGAGAACACGCGCTGACAATCAATGGCGACAAGCGAAGCTGCCTGAAACGGGTCCGGTTTTGGGTTGCAGGCAGGCCAGCTATTTCACACCTTCGCAGTGGTGTGCACTGCGGAAAATAAGGGGTAACAGTCCTTTTCTTTAATGATAAGCGTACTTTTTATGAAAAATGATCATAACACTTAAATACTTTCTTGAAGAAAATATACAATTTTAAGTCATATGATTTTTAAATTAGAACACATTATTACTAAAAGAAAATATACATTATCAAGAGGATTCATTGGAGGTAAATACTTTTTGATATATATCGATTTATACGATAGACTTATATCGATTTTTAGGCTATATGATTAAAAAGATAGTCATTTTCTTAATACAAAATTGATTTCTACAAGAAATGATATTCAATTATATACGTTGCTGTTCAAAGAACACGATTCATTTTATTTGAACATTTTTTATTGTCAGAAAATGTTTATATAATCTTAACATTTTTTAGTAAATTTTTGCAAATGTCGTAATAATATTTGAGTGACTTTGGAGTCTTTTATAGGAGGAGGTTTTTATATACCTCCATAAATTTGTTAAAATTTACACATGTTAAAAAAACCTAATTGAAAATAAATCCTTATGCATAGCTTGCACTTTTAAAATAAATATTTAGAATAACCTATATTATTAACCAATGTTTTTTTCGTATCTTTGGTTAGTAGAGAATTTTACACAAATGCTTTAGTTTCCACTGGACTTTTCTCCCCCTGTCTTTGAAGCTCTGGGATCTTGGCTCTTTGGCTTTTTGGCTTGGACTGGGGGCCTGGTGTAAAATGCCTGCATGATTGGCATTGCTTTTGTATCTTCGGCCATGTCCGTGTGTCGTCGCCAGCTTATTGACAATGCGTCAGGCGTTTGCTCCGCCGGCGGTGGTCAGCTTTGATGACTCCAGTCGGCCACTTGGACAATGTTGGCTAGTTGGCTAGTCGGCTTGTTGGCCTGTTAGCCTGTTAGCCAGGGAGATGGAGCCGCGCTCAGCTGAGCTGCGCTCTAAAAACTAGTTGCGTTGACATACCAATTAACTTGACAAATACATAATTGGTAGCAAAAACAATTAAATGTCCGCTTTTTGCTGGCTTTCTGCTACCGCCTTTTGATCAAGAACTCCATGCGAGGCATGCCCCTAAATACACGACTCTGATCGACCATTTCGCTGTCAGCTTATGAGTCTCAGAAATTCATTTAAATTTATCTAGTTGTCAACGTTTTTCTGCCGTCGCTCTAAGATATTTCCACAATTTGCTCATAAAAAACAAATCAAAAAAAAAAAAGCCATAGAAATAGAAAAAACCCGTGGGTGGCAGGAGGATGAGGGGTTGCATTGGATTGGGGGTTATCTCGAACTGGGGACCCCGATAGGGGGACTAACCGCTAACGAAGCGCCGCCAACGTCTCGGCGATGCTGTTTGCTGATTTTCTTGTGGGCAGCCCTCGCTGACTGAGAATACCCTTCGGGGTTGAAAGGCATTACCGGTTTTGTGGAGCAGTTGGCATTGATAAAGATATTTTCGTGTGACAGTATCTTAAGATCCGAAATGTTTATTCTTAGGATTTTTAAAAGACATTTTTAAAAGATGAAATCATTAGTCATATATATTTTATATATTTTCCTCGTAATATTTATATTATTATTCATATTACAAAGAGAATTTAAAAATTACACTTACGGATGTTTCTCCTTTTTGTAAAATATTTTAATTTGTATATTTCCACTTTATATAGAGCTAAGTTAGATTGACTATTTACGATATTTTTATAGAAGTAAAAATAATCTGATAATTTACTCTATGGTGGGCTTGTTCCTATAAGGTATCTACTTGTTGAATTTTTAATTAAATTGTTTGTATTTTACTTTAATCTTTATATTTACCCAATATGGGAATTAAGGAACCAAGAAATTATCAAAGGACCCAGCCATCCCTAATCTTTACTGAAAAATGACCATTATATTCAAAACTTAGGCAGTATGAACTTAAATGATTAGTGGTGCCTTCTTATCTAAAGGGCATTTCGGTTTCGCCATCTCAGAATCAGTTGACTTTTGTGGCGTTTTCGGCTCCTCCGGCCGAGGCTCTCTTTGGCAGGTGCAGTTTGCATTCGCTGTGTTGTTGCTCATTAGTTTTTTTCCCTGCTGCCACAGAGTCTACGTCTGTTACCATTTTGGGCTGGCTGGGAATCGTTGGCTGGATTAGCAGGTAAGGTAAGGTAAGGCCGCCAAAAGGAAAATCGAAATGTTTTGCAGTGTGCTGTGTGCAGACGGCAGTGTTCAGTGTGGGAAAACTTTTATTTCAAGGTTCAAAAGACGCCCGCAGAGTGTGAAAAATGGCTGAAACAAAAAGCCAGAGCTTCAGAGTGGAGGGTACGATATTATAGTGGCGATTTAAACCGATGGCTGCCCCCACGGCGTATGCGCAATGCCATAAATCCAATGTGACTCGCACTCGTCGGTGGCCCAAAAAGCGTATTGGAGTCAAAGTTGGCCCAGAAAGCGAACGGTTCATGTGTGAAAATAGCTGAATCGGTGAATCGCTGAGTTGCTGAATCAAAAAGACACGGACACGGATACGCAGCCATGTTGTTTCATAATTATAACTTAAATACGACAGTTTCATATAAAAATCAACTAGTAAATCAACGTAAGCTCGCCTGGCAATTAAGTGGCTAGAAACGTAACCACGATGGTGGTGCCAGTGGTGCTCGGAGGTGCCTTTTGGTGGCTCGGTGGTGCTTGGCCAAGCACGTCGCTGACTTAAGCCCGGAATCGGACTTGGAGCTACAAGCTGGGAGCCAACAGCCAACAGCCAAGAGCCAAGAGCCAAGTTGAGCGGAGCAGCGCTGCCCAAGCCAGCCAAGCGAACTGTCAATTATAACCAATCGCACACCAAGTGCACATTAAACCCTATCAACTGTTTTTGTAATTTATTGTTCGCCTGGGTTTTTCTCTTCTGCTTCTCATTTCTAAAGTTGCAAGTTTTGCAGTCGCATTTGGTGCGAGATCCGCATTGCACATTGCACACACAGCACACGCTGCGACAGTGGGCACTGCACAGTGGGCTGAAACGTATTGCAAATTGGTTACCTTGTCAAATTATCTTGGACTAGCTTGTTTAAGTATAAATAAAAATGTGGTTTATTTTATAACAATTAAAATAAATGTATTAGAATTTATTTCTTACAAAAATTTACTTCCATTTTAAATTTACTAAAGTTAATGAAATTTTTGAAAGAAGTTTTTATGTCTTTCATAAATTTTTATTGAAAAAGAAAGATATTTTTTCAAAGTCGAGATTGAAGTAACTAAGAGAACTGAACTAGTATTTAAATATAATACACATTTTAAAGGATGTATTTTCTCTATATATTAAAATCTGAAATCCATTTAAATAAATAATAAATATACTTTATTTTAATAACATTTTTTTTTAAGATTTGATAATTAGACTCTATTTTTTTTTAAACTCAAAGCGACTCCGTTTTAAATTGGATATGAATCCCATGCAGGTAAAATAAAGTTTAAAGCTCTCAAATAAAGAACCTTCGACTTATGTATACACAATTTCTCTTTTGAAAGCTAATAAAATTTCTCCCCCAAACTATCCCTTTACCCGGCTACTTTCCACCACGGTTCCCACTCTCCGGCGATGACTGCTTTTCCAGACTTGACTTGGTCTGGAGACGATCTGGCCTCATCATAATTATCGCCGACTGAGACTGGGGCGGCACGTTCGACTACGCACACGAGCAGAGGGGGCGGGGCTGGAGATGGGGCTGCGAAGGGGGTTGGAAGGGGTTTCGAAGGGGGTCTGCTCAACGTAAATCTGGCTAAGTCAAATGAGCAGTTTATGGCCACAACGACGACCATTTGAAGACGCGCCAAAGGAGCCCGAGATGGAGGAGCCTGTCTATATAGCATCTATATGCATCGCATTGGATAGCATCGCATCGCATCTTGGATCGAATCTGCCGGGTGCCACTTGGGGGCAACATTCACTTTTTTTATTGCACCACTTTGGCAATAGGCACAAGTGTGATTTCAAATCTCTGGGTCGCCCGGTGTTTGGTGTTTGGGGTTTGGAGTTTACTGTGTTTCTTGGCTGTGGCCTGTAGCCTGTTGCCTGTTGCCTGTTGCCAAAGCCAAATTGGCAGAAATATGAAGTCAGCGTGTGCATTTCGGTAAAAGCGGTGATTACACACACACATTCGGCTATATACTCGCAGAGTTTGGACAGGAGAATGGCCATTTGGGAGACGAGAAATATATGACAGCCGGAGAGTTGCCACATAATGCGCATTAGCATACGCCACCGTAGCATCCACCATCTAGTGACCGCCATCCATTTCCCTTCTCTGCGAGATCTTCGCTGCTGCTGGACTTCCCTTTCCAGCAATTGCAAATGGGGCAGAGCGGAAAAGACACAGAAACTGCAACAGCAACAGCAACAGCAAACAGCACTGTGGGCTGACGTTGATGGCCAGTTCAATTAAATGCCATCAATTTTAATAACGCGCCTGCCTGGGCTAACGGACCTCAACCCGGGGCTTAGTCTACCTGCCTCCCTCGAAAGCTACAGTCGTACTTCTGAAACTGAAACCCCCTGTGACTAAGATTCAAAAAATTAAAGTAGATCAGAATACAGATCCTGCACTTTTACCTGCATTTAAATCGCATTTTAAATATTCTACATTATTTTTATAAATATCTGTGTTCAGTTTGATCAGATAGATAGAGCGACACATAGATAGTTACATAGATGCATGGATGCATGGATGCATAGATACTTAGATACATCAATACATGAAACATTGATTCATAAGTTCATAGGTACATAGATACATATATACTTAGATACATCAATGCATCAATTCAATGGTACATCAATTCATACGTACATAGATACATATACATCAATACATCAGTACATCAATACATCAGTACATCGATACATCAATACATTGATACATCAATACATCGATACATCATTACATCAATACATTGATTCATAGAAACATAGATACATAGATACATAGATACATAGATACATAGATACATAGATACATAGATACATAGATACATAGAAACATAGATACATAGATAAATATATACATAGATACATAGATACATAGATGCATAGATACATAGATACATAGATACATAGATACATAGATACATAGATACATAGATACATAGATACATAGATACATAGATACATAGATACATAGATACATAGATACATAGATACATAGATACATAGATACATAGATACATAGATACATAGATACATAGATACATAGATACATAGATACATAGATACATAGATACATAGATACATAGATACATAGATACATAGATACATAGATACATAGATACATAGATACATAGATACATAGATACATAGATACATAGATACATAGATACATAGATACATAGATACATAGATACATAGATACATAGATACATAGATACATAGATACATAGATACATAGATACATAGATACATAGATACATAGATACATAGATACATAGATACATAGATTTTATTTATTTTAAAAGAGTTGTCAGCTAAGTGTATTAGGAAATGATAGAACATTTTTGTATACAAATGGTCCAATCGATTTCCATTTCAGCTATTAGGAAGTTGAATGCCTGATTGTTAAAGTGCCTACAACATTTAAACAATCTAAAATCTTTCTGTAATTCTATGGGTTGTAAATAAGTATTTAAAAGGTGCTACTTAAATATTAAATGCATTTGAAGTGCTTTGATATTACATTGAGTGTTTGGTGCCCAGAGGTTTCCTATAGAAGCCCTACTGTAAGTCTGCTACCTTGGGCACTGTAACCCATTGCTGGTGAAACAAAACGCTCGCTGGCATGGAAATTACAAATGCATCAAGCCAGGGCACACATGTGTAGACAGTCGCAACGCAAACGCACTTGAGGCACTTGAGGCTAAGAAACCAGCGGTTCCAACGGACCCCATTCTCTGCTTGGCCGGTCAGTTCGAGCCCGGTTCGTTTGGATGGTCTGGTCTCTTGGCCGTTGTTGTTCCTGGCTGGCCGCCATGTGGCCCTCGGTCATGTGGAGTTGCAGGCTTGACAAAGCACTTAAGCCCGGGTCACTTGTTCGGTTCCCCCGCGGAGCCCCTTTCGCTGGCCTTTTGTTTTGGCCCCTGACAAACGAGTTGCAACGCCAAGAAGAGTGAAAATTGAATGTGCTTAGCAGGCGAAAAATCGAGGGGTGGCCCAAGGGTAACGGGAGTAATGGTTAAATACTTTTTCAACATGCTCTTGGGATTTCATTTGTCAAGTTTTGGGCTTACAGTTTTGGGCAATCTTTTATGGGGTCTTAAGAAAGTAGACCTATACTATAAGACTTATATGAAATTGTACTTATAAATAAATCATACCATTATGTATTATTTATTGTTTCAAATGTGGATATAATATAGCATCTAAGAATATTAGTTCCATAGTTACATTTTTGGTTACAAAAAATAGGACTAAAATATGACCTTCAATAAATCATATATCACTCTAAAATATGTCTTGAATTTCTTCAAATCAATTAATTATGCGATAAAGTGGGGCATTATTTTACTATCCATGAGTCCGTATTAAGGATCATTAAAGCCCTAAAGTTAGTTTAGATCCCTGATTTGAATTTGATTGACCAAAAATAAAAATTCCTTTAATTTTAAAATGGAAGATTATCGCTTCTTTCAGGCCATTAACAGGAATGCATTTTTTTTGGTATGATCTAGCTTTGTATAACTATCTTTTTTAACAGATTCCCAATTTCAAAACAAACATGTAAATAAATAACTAAAGAAAGAACTCAAATCTGAGTAAGCAAGCAAAGAAAGAAGCTACGAATATCTTAAGCCAAGGCAAGTGGAGTGGCAAAAACTGAGCAAACTTCTTGGTAATTTCGGTTTGGGGCACCCTTCAAAATGAGGGGCAGGTGGGGCAAGTGGCCAGAGGCAGGGGGCAGGTGGGGCATATGGCGACCAGCAGCAGCTGCAGTTTGGCTGGCAATTGATGTTGATGTCGCGGGCGCCAAAATCGACACACTTGTCCCAACTGCAACTGCAACTGGAACTGCAAATGCAACTGCAACTGGCAGCCGAAAGTGGCAGTCGTCGTCGTCTGGAGCCCAGAGTACAGGTTAAATGGATCACGACTGCACGGATTCGCTGTCCGTCTGAATTGGAATCCGAGTCTTGGAGTCTTCGACTCTTCGACTCCTTGACTATTCGACTATTGGAGTCTCCAACTCCAACTCGATGTCCGTCCGTCCATCTGGGCTGTCTGCCGGCCATAAAATACGCGACATGCAAACGTTTTTGATGCAATGAGGCGGTCGAACGAAATTAGGAAATTGTGTAAAGACTCCCGACTGACAGGCCAAAATGTTCCCGGCCGACTGTTTCTTTGCTCTATAACTTGCAATCCAATATTCAAAAACATAACAAATATTTTTTAAGGCATACAAATTTGTACATTTAAGTAATAAATACATCCGCTCAATGTTTTCTATATTTTTGAGCTTAAGACATACGTATGAAAATAAAACAGGTACCGAAAATTATGGCTTATCGAAAAAATCATAGACTTAGAATGAAACTAAAGTACGGATAAATTATAAAAGTAATATTTTCCTAAAGGCTGCTAAATAGAATGTATATTTTTTGCTTATACTTAATATTTTATCAAATAGAAGAGAATATCCATTACAAATCAGATCTACCGAAACCAGAGTATCAGTATCTTCGGCTAATTAAATAAGCTGGCCTGCCCAGCTTTTGGCTGGCAGTTTGGCTCAGTTTGCGGTTCATTTACGAGGCTCATTAGGCATTGGCGGCCATAAAGTGGCCTCACCATTTTGGCCATTTTGTTAACCGAATCTCGATGGGTTTTCTCAACCGCTCTACCGTTTTTTCCCCCTCTTGCAGCGAGCACCTCGCATGGCGGCTCCACCAGCTGCAAATCCTCGTCGGCCACCAAGGCAGCTGGCTACAGCAATGGCAAGCAGAGTGGATCATCCGGCTCATCCTCGTCCTCCAACTTTGGAGCGGGCTCAGCTGGATCCTCGTCGTTGGGGGCCTTTGCCCGCCAGCAGCAGCAGCAACATCAGCAGCAGCAGCAGCTGCAGCAGCAGCAGCAACAACTCTATGCCTCCGGTGTGTCCAAGTTGCCATTCTCGCCGTTCTTCGCGGCCTCGCCATTCTTTTTCACCTATCGAAGGATCAGCGGAAGCGGAAGTGGTGGCAAGCAGGAGGACAACAACAACAGCTGCAGCTACAACAACGGAAGCAGTAGTGGTTCGGCCACAGGATCTGCGGGGAGCAGCATGCAGGACTACGACCGCAAGTTCTCGCTGCTGAGCCTGTTCAAGAATCCCTACAAATTCGGAGATGGTCAGGCCACCAGGAAGTCCTCGCCCACGGGAGGATCCAGCAAATCCCTGGCTGGATCGAGTTGCTCCAACTCCTCGCCCAGCTGGAAGAGCTATGCAGGGTCGGGTTCACCCCATGCCGCCCTAAATCCCGCCTTCGGGGGCATGGCTTTGGGGGCAACGCGCAAGGACAGCAGCAGCTTCAGTGGGATTAACTTTGGGGGCGGCGGCGGTGGCGCCTCCGCCTTCGGGCGCTCCTCCTCCTCCGATTCCACGGCCAACGGCGGCTACAATGATCTCTCCAAGAACCGCAAGGTACACAAGTGCGACACCGAAGGATGCGACAAGGTCTACACCAAGAGTTCGCACCTCAAGGCGCACAAAAGAACGCACACAGGTGAGTTTTACGTTTTTTTTCAATAAAAGATTTTACAACGAATAAAAATAAACAGTTTTTTATAGAGACAGATCTTTTTAGGATTAAAACCAAAAGTCTTGGATGGTAAATTATATGGAATGATAATTTATAATCTTTAAACGGTCATTACCAATTGTTAAAAATCACATTAAGCTTTTAAAATAATACATTGACGTACATGTAGGCGGAAACAGCTACTAAACAGATACAAAAGAGCTTTTAAAAGACTAATTTATAACATTTCTTATCGTGACATATTAAGCCATGAAAATGTTTATGCCATAAAAGGTAACACTCTAAATAACAAGGAATTTCGACCATTTATTGTGACTTTGATTCGAAAACGTAAATAGGCATATTTAAAGACGAAACGGTCTTTTCATATTAAGGAAAGAAACAAATATATATTTTTTAAGCAACTCGTAAACTATCTTTTATATGCCTATACATTTTATATGTACTTTTCTATACGATCTTGAGATCCGTTAGAGATTGTAAGATAATATCTATAAGGTAGGACTTATATAGAATTCATAGTTCTGACAGCAAGAGGATAAACCTGTCTCAACAATTGCTATTACTTAATTGTTTATTTTTTATATTGTTAGTCTTTGGCTTTGTAACAATTCCAAATTATATCTGTTAAATTCTCCAGCTTTGTTCTGATGTCTTATTAATTAAATCTAAGGTTCTTAGAATGCTTTTCGAGTAAACTAACCCGATGACATATCAATCTTCCCCAGGTGAGAAGCCGTACGTGTGCACGTGGGAGGGCTGCATCTGGCGCTTCGCCCGGTCGGACGAGCTGACCCGGCACTACCGGAAGCACACGGGCGTGAAGCCCTTCCGGTGCCAGCTGTGCACCCGGAGCTTCAGCCGCTCGGACCACCTGTCGCTGCACATGCGCCGCCACTGAGGATTGGAACTGCCCATCTGGCCCCGGCCATACACACTCGTACTCGTACTCGTACTCACATATCCGAGAATACTCATCTGAGATGCTGCGGGGAGCAGCTCTTGATTATTTATATGCACTCGAACCACTTCCATTGATCATTCTTACTGAGACCAGATATTCCATATCGCTTAAGTAGCTCAATTTAGACCGTAAGCGGGCTCAAAGCCCAACTTAGATGTAGTTCAACTATAGTTATAGGGCCGAAAGATTTGTAAAATTTTTCACATTTACAGCCCAGAGACAATTGCCTTCAGAAGCCAAGTTAACAAAGTGGATTTTAACCTACTACACATAGAAATATCTGCATAGTTAAATATACATATACATATATATATATATATACAGATAGTTTTGGATTGGTGCTAGCAACTTGCGTGTACATAGATCTAGATAAACATTTACAACCTAGTGCGATAAGAAGAAATTTAACTAATTTTAGATCAAATTTTTATTGGTTATTAAGTAGAAAATTTTATACAAACAAAAAAGAACTACAAAAGAGGCAAAAACAAAAGAAACCGGAAGAGCCAAGCAAAGCAATATTTATATATAGAAATTCTCTCATCTGTAGGGTATTTTAAACATTTTGTACTATACGCATATGATGTGATAGTGGATGAGGATTTTGTAGGGGTACGATAAGGGAATGTTTGTATTTGAACAATTTGAAATGTATGAAAATTCCATATCTATCGTTTTCTGTACTTGTTATAAAACTAAAGCAGAATATTTCATAAAAACTTGCAGCTTCAATTTAGTGCCTTTAAATGTTTAGGATTCAGATACAAACTACATTAGAAATTACTAATAAATTATTTTCTTATAGAGAAACCTACAAAATACTGTTAATTCTTACATTTACATTTTTTAAAACACCCTTTACAATTATAAGACGTTTTGGTGTATTGACAATATTACATTTATTTATAATTTTCATATGCGTAAAACGCACAGTTAATTCGAAGAAATTACAGGAACTATCTGTTAAAAAATACTGTTTAAATTGGTTATTTTATGTTCCATCTTTTTTTTATTTAGCCTAACTATCTATGTATACACAGTAAGCTGCCTTATAGCTACGGAACGCACTGCATTCCCTGGCGAGCCCCAAAAGCAATTTGCCTCATACCAACTGTCATCATAGATTTTAGCACACATACACATTCACACAAAAGCTAAAAAAATTGTATTATTTTTTGAGAAATAAAAGAAAAGCGAATACTTTTTTGTACCAAACGAAGCCTTGGCCGTGCTCATTATGGGATCGAAAGCCGAAATCCTCAGTCCTCGGAGCATTTTCATTTGAATGAAAAATCAATTGGCGCACAATGGGGCTGCGGTTAACCCACAAGTGTGCCCCTGGGTTCCCCCGTATCCCCTGGTTACCCCCTGAACACAGATGTGTGGCAAGTTGTCAGCAACTTTTGCTTTTGTGGCACGGCACTCCATGGCACGCACTCCCCGCCAATTGCAATTGTCCAGGGGAGCATTGTCGTCGTTTGTCGTTTGTCGTTTTGCAACTTTGCAACGTACAACTGCGCCGTTGTTTGCAATAATAAAGATGACAAATTTCTCGTCATTTGTAATTTCAATGCGAAAAGCCGGAGCTTTGGAGCTGGAAGCTGGATCTTTGGGCCTGGCACCGCCGGCTAATACGCATAACTGGTTGGCCATATAGCTAGATGGCTTTGGACTCGAATGGGCTGGGATGACACCTGCAGCGGAAATCAGTGCATGAATAACGCTCTCGGTCATTAAGGCACAATTGTGAAATATTACGCATACGCCATGGCAATTTATTGGTAAATTAATAACCGAATACAAGGCAGCCGACAGTAGCAACCGACATCGACTGCTACTACTGCTACTGCCTTTTATTTTCCTGTTGCCATCACCGCGTTTAGCATAAAGGTTAGACAAATATAACAGACCGGTTTTTTGGGTTAATTAATATGCCTTGGGTCAGGTCAATATTGCGATGCCGGAGGAGGATTGGATGGACTGTGGATGGATGGCGTATGGTGGGCCGGGGAGGTCAGGTTTAATGACCCAAACGCATATGCAAATGAGTAAAAGTAAATAAAGTGAGAAGGTGCCTTAATTAACACTGATCGACGCTTTGAATGCCCTGCAGCGGCAATTGGGCAAGTCTTTTGTACCGGGGTAATACAAAAATGAATGAAGTTGATGGAAAATTAGGTGAGTGATTTTTTAAGGGATTAACCATATAAGTATTTTCTTACAGAACTATTAAATTAGAATGAAATAAAAGTGAGAAACCTTTTTATATATGTTGGAAAGTGTAAAAAATCCAAATCAAGATGATTATAATAAAGGCATTTAACTGTGAAGGGATTGGCTGATATACATATATTGTACTGTTAAATATCGTAAAATATTTTTCCATTTCTTAAAAAAAGGGTAATGAAATCGAATAAAACACATTTTAAAAATATTTAAGCAAAAGGGATTTGTAAATCAAAGTATGATCTTGTACACTTACTACATATTTATCTTGTGCAATCTATCATTTAAAATCTGTTCCTAACATCCAATTTAAAAAATATAGCAGACTTATCAGCAATTAATATATTCTTAATTTATAGCGTTGTAAACTATCAGCTGCCGTAAAAAAATCATCGTTCGCTAACTTTTTTACGAGTCATAATCCATGATTTCGTTATATCACAACTACCCCAGGCCACCCCGTGGACAAATATCAACTGAATGCATTTAGATAAGCATTGAAATCACTGCGCTGCTCATTAAAAAGCAATAAAGTCTAGTTGCGATCCGGCTAGAAAACGCTGTCCATCACTTGGAGGAGGATGAGGAGGAGGATGAGGTGGGTGATGCGGTTGGGGATTGGGGATCAGTCGATCTGGGAGCGGGAACTATGTACATTCGGGTATGTGTGGCTCAGGCTGTCGGCAGCTGTCCATCAGACAAAAAATCGCTCCAATAACCAAATCGACCGGCCAGCAATTGAAGGAGTCTTAAAGATGGGGATTTTCAGCGGGCATCCACATACATCCACCTCTACACAGAGAATAATTAGTTTTCTAAGCATTACATTTAGATTAAGATATTTAAATATTTTGTAAATATTTATCTGAAAATAATTAAAAATACCCACTTTATTATTATAAAAATATTTAAAAGGTTTGGGTATTAAAATAAAAGATATACAAGGGTGGTCAAAAGTATTTTCTCAAAAAAAAAGTTAAATATATTCATAATTTGAACTTACATCTTGTTAACTTTGGCATCAATGGAAAGGTAATTTAAATGCCGTTTGAAAGATACAATACATTTTTTAACCCATTCAGTACTTATTGAAAAGGACGAATTTGTGTGAAAATGTCCTTTTTGAACTTTTTTCCTCGACTTGAAAACTTAAATTTTTTGATGCAAAAAGTTTCTTCAAACAAAAATAATAGTAACTGCAAAAAAATTTTTTCAAAAATCATTTTGCTTATATTTTTTATGATTTTTTGAAAATGCTTAGAAACATGCATTTTAGCCATATTTTTCTCTTTTTCATACAAATTTTTTCCGACATTGTCACCTTTAAAAAATCATAAAAAATATAAGCAAAATGATTTTTGAAAAATTCTTTTTGCAGTTACTATTATTTTTGTTTGAAGAAACTTTTTGCATCAAAAAATTTTAGTTTTCAAGTCGAGGAAAAAAGTTCAAAAAGGACATTTTTACACAAATTCGTCCTTTTCAATAAGTACTGAATGGGTTAAGAAATGTATTGTATCATTCAAACGGCATTTAAATTACCTTTCCATTGATGCCAAAGTTAACAAGATGTAAGTTCAAATTATGAGTATATTTAACTTTTTTTTTGTGAAAATACTTTTGACCACCCTTGTATACTGGAAGATTATTTAAGTAACACATAATATATCGTCTTAAAAATGTTTTTAACGAAGTATAATAAAATTGTATTATTTATTTCGTCGCTGTCACATTTACTAGCTCATTTTCCTCGACACTTCATCATATTTATCTATAAGAAATATAGAAAAAATATTTCCTGTGCACTTAGCCATCGACATCCATTTTTAATTTATTGTTATGCCTTTCTGCTGCCTTTTGGCTGCTGCAGATGCAGTTTGGATGGCGATGGCGATGTTGGATGGGGATGGGGATGGAGATGGAGCAGAGCTGTGGCTGTTTGGAGCTGCTGGTCGTCAGGTCATGTGCAATTTATGAAACGGCTTTGCATTGGCCGCGGCCTGATTTTTGAGACACATTTGGATTTGGATGACTGTCGCAACGGCGGCCGCGTCGGCAACTGAGGAAACTGAGGCAACTGCGGGTTTCGGCCGCTTCTGTCCGTTTGATTTGTGATCGATTGTGTGTCGTTAGTTTGCGACATGGGGCATGAAATCTTTGACACCTAACGGTAAACGAACGGGCCGCGAGACCTCGGATCACAGCAGTGGGTGCCCCCCTTTGTATCCCCTTCCATAACCCCTTCCAAACCCCTTCCCAACCCCTTCCATCCCCCCCCCATTTGCTACATTAAATTGGAACGATGATGCCGGGGCAGCAGTTGTCAGTTGGCCAAAGTGTTTGGCAGTTTTGCCATTTATTTTACAGGTGAGTGAGCATAATGGACAGTTGCCCGTCGCAGAAGTCGCAGAAGTTGCAAGTTGCTGGTTGCAAGTTGCAAGTCGCCGGTTGCCGGCTGGCGGTACATGCTGTGCGCTTTGGCTCAATTAAAAATGGAATCGTCTGGAGGAGCTGGAGGAGGTCGCCTCATTTGACAATTGCCCGATTCCCAAATACAGGCAAATAACCGTTTGTGCCTGTCTTCGCTCGGTGGCTGTTGGCTTTCTTCCTATATCGCTATATTGCTATATTGCTATATCGCTTCTATCTGCCTGTCGCTCGCAGTCCCATGTTTAATTTTGTTAAGCAAAAATGCTGGAAATTAAAATTCCCATCACACCATAAAACCCATAAATCATCTTTTATCTAAGCGAGTCTATCGGCGCATGTGAGCGCGCGCCAACTTCGGTTCGGGTTCGTTCAGGAAAAACAACAGAAAACGTGGGGCTTTTTATATATATAAAGAGGCTGCATGGACGCGATTGGGAACCTGCTCGGACCTCTCCTGCCTTAATGAGAATTTAATATTTTTCAATAAAAATTTGTAAAAGGCGCGTTAGCTGCTTGTCCGTGGATCCGTACCGTCCGCATACTCCTCTCACCGAATTGTGGGGGTGGGGGCTATGGGGCCGCAAGGCGGTGCACATTTGCCATGTGTGTCTTGGCTATTAACGCACTTTTGTTTGTGGCCATTGGGCATCGGTATTGGGCATTGGCCATGGCCTGGCTAAGACCGCGCCGCGAGTGAATCTCTGGCCCGAAACGATGATGAGAGGCAGAGGCGTCGGCCGCTGGAAGGGGGCGGTTTGTAACAGGGGTCTTTAAGGTGGTTCTAACTACTTTTATGATCCTGTACATACCATGTTGTAATTGCGGGTATTATGTTTATATTTATTGTTTGTTTTGCAGTCACTGAAAGGAGGTTCTTATGAATAAAATCATGATATATGGAACTGCAAAAGACAGTCAAATTAGTCATGTATTTGTAATTGGTGCAATAACGGCCAGTGCAATAACGCCCGTTTTGTTTAATTATAGATGTTTTTATTGTCTTCTTGCTCCTATAATAATCCAAGTCGAACGCAGTTTTATATGTTTTTTTTTATTATATGGATCATAAAAGCGCAGATTAAAATTTTGAGCACATGTTGAACATTAAGCAACATTTATCAACCACATTTATGACTGATGTATTACTATTTTGATGATTACCAAATATTTGCATATATTATATATTCTTATTTTTATCCATTAAACATAATTGTTTTTAAAAAAATGGTATTTATAAAATCACTTAATTAAATAAAAATATTTTAATTTCACTTCTAGGTTATTTTTTTTTTATTTACTTTAAGAGGCTTGCAAGTTTAGATGCTATAACTTGTAACCCTTTTCAGTTTGAAAAGTCAGCCCCTGTTCAAAGTCTGGTTTTTCCTTTGTTTGTTTTGCTTATTATATGGACTGTTGGCTGGCTTTTTTGTGTCCTTGCTCTAGACGTTGAAGTAGTTCCAGGCCCATTTTCCGTGGCAGATCCTAGATCTTTGTTTGTGTCCCTCCTTGCCTTCCAGTTTTCCAGTCCCAGTTCTTTTTCCCCGCCCAAGGCAATGTCCCTGCCCATTGTGAGGCACACATTGAATTCGAAATTGGTTGCTGAGGTTCAACTGGCAATTGGCGAAGGTTTAGGCCAGGGATTCGAAATGCGAGACTCGGCCAAGAGTGTCAATTGTCAGTGGCTGTCGCCGTTTAGCCGTCTTGGCTGGGTCGAGGTCTCCAAGTCTGCAGGCCTACAAGTGGGCCTAAAAACTAAAGAACCCAGCCCATGAGCCTGTTTTAATATGCCAACAATGACAATCAGCTGTCACCTCTGGTGCGCCATGTGTCTAGAGTCTGGAGTCTAGACGCCGCGACTTGCGGGCCAAAAGAAATTGCATGCAACAGGCCAACCTGAGCGATTGTGGCAACAGCAACAGCAACAGCAACTGAACAGCGAAATAAATATGTCATTTGGCTCATTATAAAGATAGCAAAAGTCTCTTTCTCCCTGACCAGAACTGAGCTTGCAACCAGCAACTAGCTACGTGCAACGTGCAGCATGCAGCATGCGGCGTGCCCCTAGAGCTGCTGCGTCACATTTAAACGTTTAATGATAATTTATGAATGTTGTTGTTTTTTATTGCAACAACAATGCCGTAAACCAATAAATCTTAAGGATCACATAAATCTTGGCGCTAACTGAGACGGCGACTGCAGCGCCAGCAACATCAACATCAGCAGCAGCAGCAACGTCCGCAAAACAGAGCAACTTCCACTCACAACTTGCCACAAGTCGCAGGGAATCATTGACCAATTGGCCAAAACTGATATACCCTAATAACCGAAACGCACACACAATTAGCTTGGCCACTCAGGAAGTAAAAGTTCAGAGGGGTGATCACTGCCCATTGGCCTAAAAGGTGAGGGATACTAATGAAATGGTACAGGTGCAAATATTTCGTGTCTGGTATGGTTAAGTGGAGGTAAATTTATTTGGGAGAAAGATAATTTTTATGATATATGAAGTTTTATAATATGCATAATAAAAGGTGTTAAAAAATTATCTTTTTAAATAGCCATCACAGGTGATGAAAAAACTGTGATGAAAATAAAAAAATACATGATGAAAACAGTGCTACTTAATGTTTCGCCAAAAAATAAGACCCCTTACTGATCCGAAACTATTAATTAATAAATGACAAAAAAAAAGTAAGTAAGTAAAAAAACCATCAATCATAAAAACCTTCGGCTTCGATTTTTGAGGGATAACTAAAGCTTCCATTCAATTATAATATTATTATTTACATCCTTTATTGCTTAATTATTCGTTGATTTTATATTATAATATTTAGTTTATTTTTATAGAAAGAAAAACTGGATAGTTGTGAGGACTTTAAAGGTTTAATGCGATTTTTCTATTATACAATAATGCAGATTCATAATTTTCGATGGAAAGTAATTCTGTAGGTGCAATTTATAGCTGGAACTTTCCAACTTTATTTGTATCCTGCGTAATGCACTACTTGCAAATATTCACTTCAAAATTGTTAAAAGAAAAATGATCTTTACCCAAAATTTTATTTGTATAACTAATGCTTTATCCGAACTTTTCCCGTGGTGTTTCTCAGTAAAATTTCTCCGAATTGCCCTTAATTTTTGAAGCAGTTTCTAACGCTCAAAGGCACATAATGGATCTGAGCTACCCCGTCTCTCTGAAGGATATAAACAATAATTTGGTTCACTTGATCAAACGGCGGGAGTTGCTATTGACAGCTGCAAAACCTTGACGTGGCTGCCTGGCTGGTGGTGCGTGATTTGAGCGGTGCGATGTGGATGTGGATGTGGCTATGGATGTGGATGTGGTGCAGTGGTGCACTCCTGCGGTGCCCGGCTTTGTGGTCTTCTAATGTGTTAATAGGAACCATCGGTGGCTGTGGATTCCGCGACTGCGGCTGCGTTTGCGACTGCGACTCTGGGGGAGATTGCTCAATTGTTTTTGCTTTTTAGAAAGGCCTCTGGTGTAGGCTAATTTTTTTGCCCCGCTCGCGAGTATTGGATTTAATTTAATTTTTGTGCTTTTCATGCTTCGTTAACATATTTTGCTTATAAGGATTTCCCGCGAGCAGCAAAAAGAAATCACAACTGATCAGTGAACATGCCGCCAGGCAGCATTTGTTGCTGCTGCGGCTTCATTGTTGCTGCAGGTGCATGTTGCCCCAACAATGCCATAAATTGTGACATTGGTTTTTGCCCACCCCCTCTCGTCCGGCACTCTGAATGCCCCCCCCTATAAATATATATATCCCCCAGCTCTGAGATCTGGTGACCAACAGCAAAAACTTAAACCTGGCTAATTCTTTTTTGTAGTCCAGAGCACTGCAGGGGCAAAAAAGCTTAGAACGAGTTTTGGCATTTACGACTCACTCACTCTGGGATCTGCAGCCACCCACCCCCTCTACCGGTCCTCAAAGAACCCCTTCCTATCCCCACCCATGCCACCAGCAGACCCCCATCCAAAATGCGGCAGTAGCCAACTGCCACCGCCGCTTTTTTCTGTTCTCGTTGTTGTCGCTTGCCGCTTGCCGCATTATGTTGCTGCTTAATTGGTTATAAATTAATTAAACGTCGATTAATAATCCGGCTTCTTGTCAGTTAAAGCCGCCGTCGTCGCCGTCGACGGTTGGTTAGTTGTAGGTTCTGGGCTTGGGAACAAGAACGCTTTAGTGGTAGCAGCAGAACACTGAGAAGAGTTTAGTATAAATTGGAAATAAATAATTTAATTTGAATTTAAAACATATAAACTACTTTTAGAAAATTAAAGGGAATTCCTGTGTGTGATTGGTAGCCAAAGTAAGTTTTATGATAAGATAGTTAAGATCCAAAAAAAATATAATTGAATTAATTTAGTTTGAATTTTAATCATTATTACAATGTTATAAAATAATAAAACGAAGCAAAATGATTTTTAGCGAACTTATATATATGTTTGAAGCTAGAATATACGCAGCTAAGTATTAATAAGATGGAGGATTTAATGGAACTTAATGAAGTATACTTAATTTACTGACTTATTAACAATACACATTTTTTAAGCATTAAGTTTTTAAGCCCTTGATGATAACATACATATTTATAATATATAAGATTTTGTAGATCCTTAAACCTGTAAATATATATTGGAATGATTATACTCAAAAGATAATGAATGAAAAATGATTTTTTTTATGTTTTACTTTTTATTTTAATTTTATAGTTAATAGATAAAAATGGTAAAATAACTTTGAGTCTACCGATTTATGTAATATTCCCTATTTTAGGGTCTCGATTGATATGGTGACTCACTATATCTTTATTATATTCTATTCACCAGATAGTTTTCTCTCTGCAGCGGCAACAATAACCATGGGCAGTGTCCAAGTACCAGCTTAGGTCTCACACACACTCGTGTGATGAGTTGGCAATAATGAACTTGTTGTTGTCGCTGGCTTGAACTTTGTGTAGAAGCCAGAACGGCAGCAACAGCAGCAACAACAGCAGCAACAACTTGAGCCACAGCAGCAACATCAGCAAGCACAGCAGCAACAAGAACTCATTAATGGGACTAGACACCGCGTTGGACCCGGAATATCGGAGTATCTGAGTATCTGGCTATCCGAGTATCTCAGTATCGATGACCATTTGGGCGTTTGGGTTCAGCAACTGCTGTCAGCCGCTTGTCAAACGTTTCTTTTGCTCTTTGGCAACGGGCGAACAAAATGAACAAAAAGGTTATGGGTTAACAGCTGAAGGGAAATATGAGAATTTCCAGCTACCAATTCAATAATTGGAAAAACATCGATGCCATAACTGAAATGTTTGCTCTGAGTGCGCCAACAAATTAAAATAAATTAATTATTCAGTGAAAAGTTGAACACGAACATGGGGCGCACTCACTGCAGGCTGCACTAATAGATGAATTGTAAATGAGTCGTTTAAGGAACCAGGGCAGATGATGAAATGGACGATGAATTCGTTTGTCAGACAATTTGTACAGAATCTTGTTGAACTAATTGAAGGCCAAATGAGTATCGAAAGGGGAGGGGCAGAAAAACATTGCGTGAAGATGAAGGTGTGACTAAGGTATTTGCCGAGAAAATGGACAATCATATAAAGCGGGACTAAGTAAGTAGCTGTAGATAAAGAAGCTTTATTGGAAAAAGTGCGTTACGCATAATGGTTTTAAAGTATTTTTACCGGTATCTTTCGTCCCGCATTACTTTTACTTATTTTCTTGTGCCAATCAACATTAATGGTTTGATATGGCCAATTAAATACATTTTTGTAATATCTTATTTGATTTTATTGGATTCGTTGGTTCGCTTTAAAATGAACAGCTTAACAACTCGTTTGGTATTTTATATGTAGTATCAAATATTTAATGATTCAAATTTTAATAACAGATTTGCTTGTTTTTATGTTTAATTGACTGGTTCAATTTTTTTTATTTTATTCAATACGGTTACAGCTAAATATAAATAAAATGATTTTAGAATTTGTTTAGAAAAACAATCTACTCGTAAAGAAAATATTTTTTAATACAGAACACTTACTACATAATAGACATTTATTTTTAATTTGTATAGAGAGTTGCCATTGACTTTAATTCAAACTAAAAATCAGGGCATTCTATGTACGAACTTCCATCTTTTGTTAGCCTTTTCCAAGGGTTTTTGACATCTGCCCTTTATAATTCCACCTGTTGTTCGACTCTCACTATCTGGCTGGCCTTCCCATTTGCGTTCCCCCTCAAATCTGGGCACTTCACCCAGTTTTCCTCCACAAACTTGGCATTCCCTTCTGTTCTGGCATCTCCATCACCTGAGGCTGCTGAACACTCTAATCTGACAGGTATTTGATTTGATTTACCAAATAGAGAGGGACGGCGAGAGGCCTGCTAGAGGGAGAGAGAATGTAAATATTTACACCCTATTGTTGCCCGGTGCTCTGTGTATTTCGTATTTGTAGTTCATTTCAGCACTTCACCACCACATCCACATCCACTCGAGGCGACATCCAAGTGATGCCTTTTGTTGATCGAGTGCTTGCCACGCACTTCACTCTCTCCGTCTCTGTCTTTGGCAGTGGTGCCGTCTCTTTCGCGCCCATATCCATGGTAGCGGACTTCGGTGAAGTGCTACAGATATTCCAATGCTACTTTACCGTTCACGAAAAGTGTTTCTCAAATGTCTTTCCTTTATTTTTCGGGGTTTCTGTTTTTTTTCGACCATTTGCTGGGCAGTGGCGATTAAATCGCGGTCCAACCCCGAAGAAGGCCACCGAAGATTTGGGCACTGAGAAAAAGCGGAAGTGCCTTGGAGTTATATTAATCGAACCCCTGGTCTGCACTAAAAAAGTATGGTTCTTTATAAAAAGTTATTTTGAAAAATAAGCTTTAACTGTGATTCGTTGAATAAAGGATAAGTATCCATATACTTTCTGGTAATATAGTTTTTAACCTTTCTATATGAGTATAGGTTTTTTTGGTAACTAAAAGAATAGAATCTATACTCTAACAACCAAGATTTTTTTTATTATTATTCCTATATTTGTTACCTCTGCTTATAAAATATAAAATTGACTAATCTCCATTAATTTCACTAAGATAATCACTAAAAAATGTAACTAGAAATTTACTTAAACCCTTTAATTTTTTTTAAAAGATATATAGTCATTATAATTTGTATCTTGTTTGGTTTATTTTCATTAGCAAATATAATTAGTTGCAACTTAAAAATATTTCAAAGTTCAAAAAGACGTAATACTTATGTGGAAAAGACTGTATCCTTTAACAACTCTATGTTGGCTAATCATTGCTTTGTTGGTTAATACACCGGCTACTCATTCCTTTAAAATCAATATAATCATTTTTAACTCCCATTTCTCTTTGTGCACCTCCGAAAATCTCCATTTCCCCCTGTTGCGAAGTATCTTTTGTGTGGGCAAGTCAAGTGCCGAATGCCCGAATGCTCTTCAACTCATTGTTAACCCATAGACGGGTCGCGTAATGATCCAGAAAACGTCGGCGGCAAAGGCTTCTTTCTCACGTTTAGCGCCTGGGCCTAGGCAATGGCCAAAAACAATTCCAGGCCAGGCTAACAAGTGACGGCCATTCGGCCAACACACAGATGCAAACGCACACCATCTCCAGCTGGGAAAAACACGAGCTGTAAAACGTCAAAATATACGAGCACAGAGCGATTTAAACTGTCAACGTGGCCGTAAACATTGTCAGTGGTAAGTCGGATTTTCGGGGTGGCAGGGGCGAAAGGGGCCTCTGGCCAAAACTGGAACCATGGAGATACTCGGCTACTTGTTGCCTCAAATTTGCTTATGAGCAGGCCAAAACAACCGGCCAGGCGGACTCCACTCTGCAGTCCAAGTAGAAGTCGAAGTCTGTGGCCCGGTCTAATGTGGCTCGTAAATCCTGGCCAAAACGGCCAAACAGGCAGTGGGGTTTGCTAGCCCCGTTTTTGGCCCGGCCTGATGGATGTTGTGATGCGGCTGGGGCGGCACTTGGCCAGATTTACGCCCCACAATTAACGTTCTAATCGGCTCAATTTGTTTGGTGTGCCGGGGAGTGGGGAAAGGGGAGCTGGAGCGCAAGGCAGGCAGATAATCAGCCAAAACAACCTACAAGTCAATTGAAAGTGTCAACCTGTTGATAATGCTGGCGACGATGGGGAAATCTTACAATTAATTCCAGAGTGTGCATACAATTAGTAGAACAGCCTCTTTGATTTCGGCCGAAATTAGCAAATTAGTAGGTAGTATTCATTAGGTCCTTGTAATTAATATCTACTTTGGTGCGAAATGTGACTAATTGGCACAATAATGACAGAACTGAACTTGTCAATGCTGCCATGCTGCAATTTTTCAGAACACATCTTTCCTGTTTTAGAATTATTTGGATTAAACTTCAAGCCAGTGCTGCCAGCAGACATCTATAAAACAGGGCAGATCAACCCAAAAAAAGGTTGTACAAGAAAAGCACAACAAAAAGTAAAACAGGACAAAAAAGAAGACAAAAGTATATTCTATTAAGTGTTTACTTATACCATAAATTTCGTATACCATATAAATGGATTGAACACCTAATTAAATTATGCAATAATCGTGTGTTCCTAACTCATCTTCTTCGCTTAAGCATTTAACCATGTTAAAATATTTATACATATGCGGAATAATATTGAAATAAGTAAATACGAAAAATTTCCGGACAAGATGTTTAAAATTTTTTAGGATAACGGACAAATTGGCAGCACTGCAGTGCAATAACAAACTTACGCTGTAAAATAAGTGTAATGGGTATGGTCATGTTCTGACTATACAGCGTTTCTACATTTGTCTTACTTTCAAATGTAAGATACACGTTTTTAGTGGCGCCAATTTGATATGAAGCGTAAAAGTTTGGTAAGCTGTAGTCTTTATTAGGTTGAGCTTTCGATTTCTTCCGAACAGAGGGCGTCGTAATATTCTCGTTTAGACCGACTTAGACCGAAGACTAATTTAAGTTTTATGTTAATTCAACGTTACTTAGCCTTAACAGAAGCTTAACTTAGAAAATAGGCTCAGACCAGGATTATATCTTTACCAAGATTTTGTAGTAGGATAAGTCACTTTCTATAAGTATAATTAGATGTAACTCTGATATGGATATGGATATGTAGGTATTACTCTACTGTGTTAATGTATATAAACTATTATTTGAATTAGCGTCTAAATGTATCTCTAAAATGCAACTCTGCCAAAATGTTAAGTATCGATGTTGATCGCAGCCAACTTCAAGTAATAAATTGCGAATAAAATGCGAATTTGAATATAATAAAAACTATTTAGTTAAGTGACAGTTCATCCTACTATAATCCTTTGCAATTTTTGAAAACCGGCGATACCTCAGAAAAACACTTTTCAATCATACCTAAAATAAAACGGCAAAACTAATCCCTTCTTGCCAAATTCTTAAACACTCAATTTCGGTAACAGACCTCTAACAGCGAAGCCCAATTCTCCACTAATTTCTCGACTGGCCCTTTGTGAACTCATTGCCGTTAAACAAATAAAAATAAACTAAGCGTAAATACTTAAGAAGAGAACAAATGCCACGAGTGGAGTTAGTCCTTTGTCCCGAGCCCAAAGAAGCCCCTTGACCTTTCGCAGGGCTCTGTTCCTCTGGCGGATTTTCCCTATTTTGGCCTACCAAAAGCATTTTGGGTGGGTGATAAACTTTAAATTGTCCAATGCTACGTGCCCCGCATGCGGAGTTCATAAATCCAAGCGCTAAATGTAAACATCAACAGTTGCCCGGCTCCACTAAAAGCAGCAAAAACAAGGCAAAGCACCAACAAGGATGGCAAAAACTTGCAAAGTTCAAACACAAACTAATGCAGCAGCAAAAGCAGGAACAAAAGCCACGCGACCCTCGCCCTCCGCCCTTCTACCACCCCCCCAGCCACCCGCTTTTCACCCACTCTCTCTCCTTTTGACCAAGCCACTTTCACCGTTGTTATTGTTGCCATTCTCGCACTGGTTATTGTTGTTGCTGGTGTGCTTAATACGCGATATCCAAATGTGTGTGTGGGTGCACAGAGAAAAACATAAACTAAGTTGTTGGGACATTTTTTGAATCCTTAGATATATTCAATATTTTTGAATGTCAAAATCTATAATTGGAAATTTGAGTAAACTTCAAATGTTTTCGTAAAAGGGTCGTATTATTTTTATTGTACATTAAAAATGTACTAAATGTATTATTATTTAAAGCAGTGGCGTAGACAGAAATTATTTTAAGGGGGGCTTACAAACATTTATTTTATTAAATTTTTATAAATACATATGATTTCATTGTAGAAAGGCTCTACCTATTTATTTGGACTAAAAAACTGTAAACACATTTCCAATTTTTTACTATATTCCTAATTACAAATTATCTCGTTAATAAAATTTGTCAGTAGGGCTTAAACCCCCAAAAACTAATTTACAATATTTTTTTTAATTTTTTTACATGAAAATATATTTTTTTACTTATTTTCCATCGAATATCAGTGATTACTTTTCACATTTCCAGAAAAAATCTGTTGTAAATCGCAAATTTTTTTTTTCAAATTTTAATACTGACTTGTAATTTTTCCCAGTGCATGTGCGATGTGTGAGTGTAGGTGTTGACCGTTTGGGTTGTTGGCTAGAAGCAGCATGCTCCTTTGGCAAGTCCAGCCATGGAAGCCGAGTAAAATAAAATAAACTTGAGTTTTGTTTTCGTTTGTCGTATAAGCAATGGCTTAAAGCTTTGCCCGGCTTTCGCCCCCCTCTCATCCTTAACCCAAACGCATTTGGCCAGTGGTAATGACCTCCCAGCACACATACTTACACACAGGCACACACAAGGGATTGTTGCACTTGCCAAGGGTTAAGTTTCGATAATTATGGATGCAAAAGTGGAGCACAAAAACGAAACTGGAAGTGTACAACAATCCACAGAGCAGTGAATGTGTGGCATGCCACACTTAAAGTTGTTTACCTTTTTTCAGCCTGTGCATATTCTCAATTGAGTCGAAATTTAATTGGTTTACTAAAATAAAAGTCAAGCCACTTTAGGAAGAGGGGAAAGGTATTTATTTAAACTTGCATATGTTTAAAACATTTTAAGAAGTAGATGTAAATTGCATACCCCCAGAGAGTTTACAAGTTTTGGGATAAAAAACCAAACAGCTTCTTAAAATATATTTATTTTTGGTTTCTTAGATTTTATAGTTTTTATAATTTTATAAAAGAAATTATTTAAAAATGTTTCAATCCTCAAGCACTTATTTATCATTTTTTAAAGTATTTCCTACGCCATAATTTCTAAATCAATGAAAGTCGGTTTGGTAATATGATAATATATAACTTAAATTATTCTCTAAGACTGCTTAAATTGAATTCAAGCAAAAAGGAATTTATTGCAACGGAAATGACGTATTGGAAAGCTAGCTTCCATTCCTATTATGACCATTTCGCATTTAATCGCCTATCGAAGTGAAAATAAGCACTATCTTATCTTCACACTGGATTGGTTAGATGAGTCCCATTTCTAAAGTGGCCAATTCAATGAATTACGACTTTATCTGATCTATAGATGGCCAGACAATTTAATCTACGAGTGCTTTAAATCAAGTTGAACAACTTGTTTTGTTTATACAAATCTAGTTAATATTGATTAATTAGGTGGGTGCTAAACATTTTCTGCAGCAACAGCTAAACTGGTTGTTTAAGCAGAAACACACAGAAATTATTACTGTTCTTTATTGTAAATTTTAATTACATTTTTAGTTCCAAGGAAATTATGAAATCAATTTTTTTTACACGAATAACATTTTACACATTTGTGAACTTTGGAATGTTCAGCCGTGTTAATTAAACTCCTTTCTACATAGTTTCAATACCTTATAAATTTTAAGCAGCCCTTTCGGTTGGGTTTCCCCTTATTTCATTGTTTTTCTAATTGACTGCTGACCCAGAATGTAAAACACTATACATATATATTTCATTTGTCTTGGATTGCAATTGAATAATCTAGCTAACAGGTGTCCTCTCCCCTGATAGTGTCTTCATTTTATGGTTATGTCTGCGATTGGGTTCGGGGAACTCCATTTGGAATTCCCCTTAGGCAAACAAATCCAAGGACTCCGAGGTGAAAGGAAATCTCCGCCTAATTTAGACAGTATTTACAGTAAATATGCAAACAGACCGCTAAATTGGCATATAGCAAACAAAAATCGAAGTAACAAAAGCGAGGTGGTGATGGGCTGGAAAAACAAAGGCAAGGACACACGTGTAAATTGAGTACACTTGAACCTGAAGTTGATTGTTGCTGCTATTGGCTGTTGGTTCTATTGTCACTTGGCAAACATAAATGATCAAATATTGTACAAGACGACAAAAATGATTGGCAAACTTTGGAGGGCAAAAAACGCAGTAAGTCCATTTAAATATTTCGGAAATGGACATTTTAAGTTTAACAATAATAGTTAGTTTAAAGATTTTAAAATTTTATTTGATATAACTGATATATTATTTATTTAATATTATATTTATTATATTTTCAAATGATGTCATGCATTTTAACTTGATTTCTAATGAATAATATATTTATTTATTTAGCTAAAGTATTTCAAACAATATTTTATATTAAATATGCGTTATATTTATCCCTACTATTATATTTTTTAGCAGTGTAAAAAAAGAGTGTGGGATTTTGCAATACTTCCTAGTACAAATAGATAATCTTATCATGGCAACTCGATTCCTTCTTATTTAATTAATTGAAAGGCAAATATAGCCAAGAAGAGGATTCGGTTTATTTCTTAACCTATCAGTCGATATCTTAAATCAAAACATTAAATGTTGTTGTATTTTTTAAGCAGCGATATCATAAGTATCACTCGTTATAAACGAAAACTAAGAACGAATATATGCTTGGAGCACTCTATATTACACCTTTATAGAGTCTCATTTGGTTGTCCTATGTAAACAAATATTTTACGAAACGACGGAAATTGGCAAGCTTAAGAGGGTTTTCAAAAATTGGGACCATTCCTCGGACCAATAGATAATCTTATCTTAACGTTTCCCTCTTATTAAATTAATTGAAAGGCAAATACCCAAGAAGAGGATTACGGGTTTGGCCTATCAGCCGCCTGTTTGAAGGCGAACCGCTTATCATTTGCACTGGGTCGGCATGGAGTATACGAATACCTGTTGTTGCAGTTGCTGGCGTCGCGTCGCATGTTGCTGCCCGCCGGCAACATGTTGCTCGCGTGCTCGGTCGGCTTTTTCAGTTACTTGGCACTCGTTCTCGGGTCGCCTTCGCCAATGCCATTCGATTCGCTGGCCGACTGGCGCCGCTTCTTCTGCCTTTCAGCTGGGGCCGTTCAGTACGCTTCTGTCACCCGCCCGGCCAACAACACGGCGCGCTTGCTCCGCTCAGGTCCGCTCCACCTCGATCCCGATCTCGACTTCGCTCTGTACCGCTCGTCGTACCGCTGCAGTTGTCATTCGAAAGTGTCTCGCTCGGCGGCTCCAGACCAAGTAATCAACCGAATTAAGACCAAAAGCAGTTCGAAAAATGTATAAATAAACAATGGAGAAAAACCGGCTCTTGATTTTGCACAGGGCGACGATCTCGCACGCAAGATCGCCACCGCGAGGCGAGGGGCTCGTCCGACTGCATTCTTGCATCACGTGCAGCCCGCGACACGCCCCCTCAAACGCCCCCCTAGCCGCTTTCAAGGCGAAATTCGCACAGAGAAAAAATTTCGAGATCGGTGAATTTTTTGTTTCGATTTAGGCGGTTTTAAAAGCGAATATTGCTCGAATATTGCATCAAAATAGTACAAATATATTTAGACTTATTAATTTTCTTAAATTATATTTGTTAAGATTCTCTCGCACTGCAAACTTTAATCATTTTCAAAAGTTTTAAAAATGTAGTTTTGATAAAGATTGGAGTCTGTAAAAATTTTAAGAAGTAGGAGACTACTAAATATTTTCAATTTTTTTTTAGTTTGTATGATGTCTTTTAAACTTAACCAAACCCTAACTTTTTTATAATATATTCAAATTCAAAGACAATTTTTTTTACTTTAAAATTAGGATTTAATTTTATTTTTTTAAAAATCTATTTTTTTTTTAAGTCTCTTTGTTACCGAATTTTTTATTCTTTAACTCCTTATTTTTTCTCTGTGTTGTTTATTAAATTCTCCTTTGAAAAGGCGCAAATCTACAGTTCTTTGTGCAGGGTGTTTTATTCTTCCTCCTCCGTTAAGTGTTTTGTTTTCGTTGCTCAATTGAGCGGCCTCATAGCCCCATGAAAACAGCTGCAGAACCCTCACTTTTGCATATAAGAAAGAACAGGCGCGAATTGGCGGTGATATCAATCGAAAGAGGTGCAATAGCTCGAGTATTGCCCGCAGTTATAGCGATTGCAACTTACTAATTAAAAGTGCAAAACTATGCACATGTTAATATTTGCATATAAAGTCATTTCCTATATATCCTCGTTCTTTTTTTTGCTTTATGCAATCCTAATAAATTCCAGCAAAAACCTTTCGCTGAGCCCACATTTCTCGTTGCTTTCATCTGTCAAAAAACCCTGACCTGTACCAATTCTCATATTTTTCTTCAATCATTTTGAACGTCAACAAATGCCGAGAAATCGTTGAGAGGCCTTTTGAAAAGTGTTTGCTTTTTGTTTATTTGCGTATCGTTTATTTATAGGCATTAAATGCATCTGTCGGAGGACTGTGAATGCGCAATATTTATTTGTATTTACTTATTGCAATAAAAACATAAACGGCCACAAAACATAATCAAAAGCATAAACAATTTACCTTGTCAAATGGATGAAAATCAACATCGATTTGGACCAGTTTTTCTCTGTTAATTTGCTCTTGTGTTTCTCACTTTTCATGCAAATTGGGGGAGAAGAAAAAGAGGAGCAGTACGGACATACCAATAATGACAGTGCTTTTACAGATTTTCTGCGATGATTGAATGCATTTTTTACTCAAAACATAATATTTCATTAAAAATAAACATGTTTATATTAGAAAAACCTTTGTTATGGCTACACAGGGGAAAAATTGGTGATAAAAAGTATTCTAAAAAGGAAATATAGGTAAAAAAGCAGTAAGCACAACAAAAAAAGTAAAAAGTTTAAAATAAACCATTTTCTTTATAATTAACCTAGCCAGACGGTACCTAAATTGGGTTGTTGACCTTGCGTACCCACTTATTATGTTTATTTTCATGTTAATTGTCATGTTAATTTGTTAAGACTCTGGGTTTTCTAAGATTCTCACACTTAATTAGTTTTTGGATCGGAGGTATACATGTGAATATTTTAATAGGACTTATTTTTTAATTAAATTAATTTCTTCATAAATACTTTTTAAAACATTTAGACCGCCAAATATTAGTGTTACTATACTTAAAGCTCTAAAATAGCATTTGTTTTAGCACGTTTTTTCTATCATTTTTTGATTTATTTACTTACATCCTAATAATAACAAAGGTTTGTTAATTAATTAGATTCTGTTGTAATTATGCAGTTTGAAAAACCTTTGACCCAATTATGTTCAATTAAAAAGAACTTGTCCCACTGTTTTGCTTTGACAAAACCCACACAATGTTTTCGCAAACTATACTTTGACCTGTCCACGCCACATTTGCAACGATAATTGGGAAATAAAAGCACCCATTGGTGGAACAAAATATTAGAAGGAACCCCAAGTCAAACAGAAAGAATCCCACTCAAAATAAAAACAAGACAACCTCTGACGCTTTGCTTTCGCTTTTCTATTCATCGCAGACATCCGAGTATTTTTAGATCAATTTTTTGTTTCGGTTGGTCGTGATTTTTTTTGCGCTTTATTTTGCAGCTTTTATTTGTCAGCAGAGATTTTCTTTTACTGCGACTTGATCGGGCCATAAACAAGAAAATACGAGTGTATCAAACTATAAAAACAGCTGAAGCCTATAATTTGCCAATTGCATTTGCATTTTATAATTGTCATGATTTTGTGTTGTATTTTTCCATTGATGTATGATTTATTAATTTATTTTTTCAGCCAAACCAGTTACAAGCACTTAAGTGCACAATTGCATTGCAAAAAAAAGCAGCAGAAAGAGAGAGAACGTGAAAAATGCATCAATTTTGGAACTGGAACTGGAGATGGGCTCTGCTGATTTTCTCGGGTGAGTATATTATAGAAATGTGAACCGATTTGGGTTTATCTTGTAGCCAAAATCTGACTCGATATCTCGGAATTCCCCTCAAGAAAAGTTGCACGAAAAATTTATGAAATGCCAATTTCACTTACGTTCAACTTTATTACCCCTGACGCACATTTGCAACTTTGTTGCAACTGACTGGCTGGCGCTCCTGCTGCTGGCCAAGAGTCTCAGATTGCCTTTTAGCTTTCAGCTTGAGCACTATTTCAATGTTTCTGTTTGTTTGTTTATTTGTCTCTCGCCCAACCACCCACTCTGCCCCTTCTGCTCTCGAATTTCCAGCCCTGCTGCTCGTTTCGCTGGCCAACTCGGAGGAATGCGGCCAGGAGGAGTTCGCCAAGTGCTCCGAACCACTTGATATGCTGCATTTATCGTCGAACTTCTCGATTGGACCGGCCAAGAAGGAGGAACTGGACAAACTTTGTCAGTAAGTGGCTCCACGAACGAAATTCCCCCGTCGATCTGTTGCCAAATCCCAATCGCAATCTGCTCAGCACAAGAAATATATATTTTCGTATGATCGATTTGGCGATTTTGCCTATCAAATGTCTTTCTATAGAGTGGTATTAGCTGGTGAAGTTCCAGAATTAGAAACTTAGGGAAATCTGTTTTTTTGAATTTATGAGAAAAAGAATCCTTTTTTTAACTAAGTGCTAAATAAATCATTTAACCAAAGACTTGCTAAATTTAATAATTCACAAAACAAGTAGGTATTACTAATTAAAAAAATATTTTTTTATGAATTTACGAAAAAGTTGATTTATAGTTGAATGCGACATTTTAAATGTTTTAAACGTACTTATACATTTAATAAATCCGTAATTAATCAGAATAAGTCAACTTATAATTGAATGCCTCATAAAACATTAGGCCAACGATTTTGTAATATTTTTTTAAATCGCATACAATGGGCTTAACAATTCAATTACATTTTTCACTTCCACTTTAACATTGAAAAATCGAATATTTCCAGTGAGCTGCGCAAGGGAGTGAGGTGCATCCAGAGCTTCACCCGCCGTTGCATGGATCTGCAGCAGAGGAACCAGTTCAACAAGCTCTACCACGGAACCAACCAGTTCATCAGGGATCTGTGCATCAAGGGGGCGTTCCAGGAAGCGTACCTGAGGCACGCTCCCTGCTCCCAAAAGGCCAAGACCGAGTTCGAGGTGTGTGGCAATCGCTACAAGGACACCATGGTGTTCCTGAAGCCAAACAAGAATCAGGAGAACTCCGAGAATGGGACCTTCAATGAAAACATAAAGACCATTTGCTGGTGAGTAAAAGAAATCGCAATAAAACAGAAATAATATCTAGGAACATAGCTTGAAAATGCAATTAAGCCCAGTACCATGGCAAATATATCTTAAAACTTATCTTATGCATAAGAAAACAAACCAATAAAAATCGTAGAGAGTATTTTATAGTTGTTGAAAAGGAAAAGAATTAGGTATAGTTCAGAAAGTTTTTCAACCATCTTGTTGACTCTTTGTAAAATTAAAAAAGCTAAATAAATTACCCTAATCAATTAATAAAAGAATTTATTGTTTTAAACAGAAGGTTATTAATATGTCCTGTTATGTCCTGTTCTGTGCCCTAATACCAGTGATTCTTTTCTATTTAATTCATTATCTGCCTTTATTATTATTTATCTATTATTATATTATACTTATTTTAGCTCCATCAGTGAACTTGTGGACTGCTCGGAGGATGCTGCACGTAAGGTGTGCGGCAATGAGGCGGCTGAGTTCACTCGTGAACTGGTGGACAAGTATGCCAACAGCCTGACCAAGGTAAAACCAAACCGAATCTCTAACTTAACAGATTGTAATTACCTGTATCTTGCAGATCTACTGCGAGGACTTCACCCGACATCCGGGTCACTGTCGGAACGGCGAGGAAAACAGCTCCCATCGGGCGGGTCTGAGCAGCTTAAGCCTTCTCCTCACAGGGACACTAATCACACTGCTGGTCAGCAGAGGCAACAGATAGATGGCAGAGCTACAGCTAAGTGCAAATATCTAGAACCAGTCTTACCAAGTCGAAAATATGCACTGCAAGAGAGGAGATGAAAATGTAGTTAAGGTTTCCCCCATCATCACACCGAAAGAATTCCACACGCTGTTGCATACGTTTTGGCAGTCAATTTAGGCCACAAAAACCCTGATCCCCGAGAGATCGAAGGAGTAAGTTAAGTGCGTTATGTATACCAGTATGCATATATATATATATAGTTATATATATATAGAACAGTGTCAGGCAAAGCTAAGATCGTATATATATATACGGATATGTATGTTACTATATAAAGGATATAGGCTAGCTAGTTAGAATCAGTGTTGAGTGTGGCAGGCAGGTTAGTTGTTGTTGGCCTTACTTTCCAATCGATCGTGCAATACTAGAGTTTCGTTGAGTTTGTTCGAGTTGTCCAGGCTTTAAGTGTAGGCATATTTTAGAGATACAATACCCCTAAGTTTCACAAAACGTTGTTAGCTGAAGTTCTAGAGCGCCCCTCACCACCACCTCCGTTTTCCGGATTATATTTGCAAGTCCCATCCCATTATATTTGCAAAAATCACACCCTTAGGCGCACAAGGAAGTAATCCCCAGTGGATTTGTTCACATATCGGCAATAACTTTACGTAAACTGAAAGTGCATTTCTATGAATGAGGAATTTTAAATTATTTATTAACTTATTTAGTGGATAGCGTATATTTATTTCACTGTAAATACCTTTAATACTATTCAAATTGGGAAGTATACATATAAAGTAAATATTAGTTTAACTTAAAATTACACACAAACACACACACACACCTACTTACAAAAAACTGTGAATATATATTATGATTAAAGAGTAACATTTATTTTAAGTAAAACACACACATGCATATGCAAGGAAAAACAATAAAAAATGAGAAAATAAATTAACGCAAAAAAAGTGTGAGACGAGTGGCGAAATAAAAGAGAAAACGAACGGGAAAGGAGGTTGGGAAAGTTTTGGAAGCCGAAACCTGGTATACCCTGCGATTCGGAATAGCTAAAATTGGTGTAAGCAATTTTCACAATTTTGACTAAGAAAAAGAAAGATGTTGTGAAATATTACAGATGGATTATTACCTATAGTTCTTCCTTATTCGAATTGCACAACAAAATTTTAATTGGTTATCTGCAATTATGTTTTACATATTATACTCTTAATATCCGATTATTCTGGGAAAATTCAGATTCCGATTCTGGAAAAAGAAACCGGGAAAGATTTTGTTTATGAACCCAAATTTCAAGCGAATGGTGTTGACTCTTCAAAAACATAGCCAAAGGTAACTACTAAGCTTTCGAATCTATTTTCTAAATAATTGTAGAATTTAGTAAGCGAAAGGAAAGGCCTCACAAAACTTATAACTTATTCAGACTTAAGTAGTTTCCAAGATATAGCAGTCATGGGTACATCGAGCTATCTAACAAATTATATTTAATCTATATTGACTACTAAAGTTTTAACTTAACTGACGACTAAGTTTAGTACAATACCCACAGATAGGGAGAGTATAGAGTGCCGTGCCAAAAATGCTTTTTACTGCAGGATAAAACGGAGCGCAGCCAAAAAGTATGCAACGCTCCCGTCCGGCGCCCAAAAGTATGCTGCGCAAATATGCCAGCTCCGGTCGCAGTTTACCAGTGGGCTGAGAAGGGGTTACGGAAGGGGTTACCAGCCAGAAGGGCTCGCCACCATGGCGATAGGGGGGCTCCAGAGGGGAGGTGACCCGCTACACTGGGGCTGGCCATAATTTATGTTTATGTGGTGCGTTCATTAGACTAGCGGCGGCGACGACGCCGACAACGGTTGACTTCTCGCCTGGCAGCTAATTTATAAGGTCGGCACATGGCTCAAGGACATAGGTGGGGCTAAGGGGGGCAATAATTACAGTTATCGCACTTGGCCAGCGGCTGAGTTTGCATTTGACACTCGCAATCACAGTCGTACATTGATTTCACCTGGATTTGCCAATGAAATCTGAATGATTAACTGGTTGAGTGTGTTCAAGCTGCTTGGCAATATCAAAAATAGTCATCTCATAAGCCGATAGAATACCTGATTGAACGTAACCAGTTTGGTTTTGAAGTCTTGCCTTTAGAGACCTTTACCCTTTAGCTAAAACGATTCTATGCTGACAAGAATTATTTTATATTTTATTTTTCGTTCAGCCTGGCCAAATTGCTTTTCCATTTTTATTACAAATTTGCATTGCATAAATATCAAGTTGAGCTTAGACCTTCTCATCCTTTTGAAATTTAATTTCGCAATAGATTATTTGCCTTTGAACTTAAAAATATTTCCCTCCGTTGGCATCCATTTCGGTTTCAATAAAAATTCATTGACATCTCCGGCAATCAGATCTCGGAATTGCATTTTATAAGAGACGATGACGATGTGAGGCCTTTTTGGACTCTGGGCCAAGTGCTTAACCAATCAATAACCGAGTTAAGAGGGGAAGTGAGTGACTGAGCTGGGAGCCAGGTATCTCGATTGCAGCTCAAATATTTACGTTTCCATTTAGAGTGGGCGGGGTATACAGGGGGGGCCGGTGTGGATTGGATGGGGTCATTTTCAGCTTCATTTGTTGTGCAAATAGGCGAAATGCATTGCCATCGAGCACCTCACTCAGTATTAATTTGAAGTCATATTTTGTATCTTTAGAGCGATTTCCTTTGGCCATTTGATTGCTTTCAGGCCACGTTTTTTTAGGTTCTTAATTAATTGAAAATATCTTTGGGGAGCTGCAATTGCAGCATTCGGAGTGGCAGGATGGCAAACAAATTGACAGCCAGTTGCAGTCTGCATTCATACGGGAAGTGTCGAGTGGCCCTTTAGTTTTCCGCTTATCATGGCACTCCCTTATCCAGCTTTCATTCACTTACCACCCACCCACATATCATACCATCCTGCCATCCCCATGGGAATCCCAATCCCGGCAGCTCTTTCACTCATGTTTAATCCTCTTTAAGCGGCAACAGAACGATTACATTTTTGATTTTTTTTTTGTTTGTTTTCTATTTTTCCCTGCTTTTGTTGCATCCTTTTGGCCGTTCGCTTTTGCTTTTATTTACCCATTTCCGCTGCGACTAATCTGCAATTATGTTTTACATAAAAATCCTATCGCATCGCATGCAACAACGGAGTGCGAATGAAAAGTTTTCAACAACTTTGTCGAGGCTTGATTGTTTTACCCGCTGCGATAGTCGGGAAATACAAATATTAAACAACAGCATCAGCAGAGACAACGTGGCGTATTAACGACGGCTGCTTTGCTTGGGACCACGCTGCGTATGCGTATTAAATTCTCCATTTACATCAAATCACAGCGGAAAGAAAACACAAAGAACCAGAGATAATTGTATTCTCAATAGGTACTGAAATATAAAACTATTAACAAATGAGTGTTACAAGCAGACGATTTTTCATTAAAATAATCACACAGATGGAACGGTTTTTTTAAATGAAAAGATACGTTGAATTATTTAAATAAAGCAAAAAAATACATATCGCCAATAAAATAATAAACTCACATTATTTTTATACAAACCATTTAATCAGGTTTTAATACAAAAAGCGCATTGCACAAAAATCAAAAAAAACAAGAAAGGATGTTAGCTTCGGCAAGCCGAAGCTTATATACCCTTGCAGCTATAATTATTAAATTTAAAAACACAAAAAATGATATTCCCAATAGTATAAGATAATATGTCAAAAAACACCGAAGCTATAATTTGTTTCATATTATTTTCCTACCAATTTTGCGATCGTTCCTATGGCAGCTATATGACATAGTCGTCCGATTTTGATAAAATTTAATTCGAAATTCAGAACTAATTAAAAAATGTTATTTCCAAGCGTTGGAGGTTATATGTTGAAAAACACCGAAGCTATAATTTTTTTCATATTATTTTTCCACAAATTTTCCGATCGTTCCTATGGCAGCTATATGATATAGTCGTCCGATTTCGATAAAATTTAATTCAAAATTCAAAATTATTTAAAAATTGTTATTTCCAAGCTTAGGAGTTTATATGCTAAAAAACACCAAAGATATAATTTTTTTTCATTTTTTTGTCCGATTATTCCTATGGGAGCTATAAGATATAGTTGTCCGATCCGGCTGGTTCCGACTTATATACTACCTGCAAAAGATATAAGACTTTTGGGAAAGTTTCAGCCCGATAGCTTTAAAACTGAGAGACTAGTTTGCGTAGAAACGGACGGACAGACGGACAGACGGACAGACGGACAGACGGACATGGCTAGATCGACTCGTCTAGTCATGCTGATAAAGAATATATATACTTTATGGGGTCGGAAACGTCTCCTTCACTGCGTTGCAAACTTCTGACTGAAATCAATATACCCTCTGCAAGGGTATAAAAACAGGGGAAGATTTATTGAAATATTCCCAAGTAAAACTCTTTACTTAAAAAAAAACACAAAATACCTGTAAATACATAGAAAACATATTTCATATGCGTTTTTGTATTTATTAATTAATTATAAAACTTAATGCATCAGAGTCCCATTATCCAGCAGCTCAGCCACACAATTAATAAAATCACTTTAATTAAAATGAGTGAATCAAAATTCAAACAAACGTATTACCTGATTATTACGCCCTATTGGGCTGAGCTAAAATCACAATAATTCTATGGCTATGAAACTATAAACAGGGCTGAGATCAAACTCAAGTTGAGCTCCGCTACTGCCGTTTTGACCATACTGCTAGGCTACTGGGAATATTTAATGGCCATAGTCAAGCTCAAGAGCTCCGAATGAAAATCGGAAGCCATCTTCTTCGAATTCTAAGCATTTAGAAGCATTTACGTTTTGTTGCTCCCACATCATATTCACTTTGAGTTATTTTCGTTTCCATTTCGATTGCAAGTCACTTGGAGAGATTAAATGGCCAACTTGCCCCCAGAATCTCCATGGCCAACCCTTTCCCCTCCCTTCCTTTTCGGCCAGGACATCCTGATGGCCATAAATGCGCTTGTGGTTGATAGGTGGTGCAGGTGGGTGGATGGATGGATGTGGATGTGGATGTGAATGAGGGGGTTGGGTGTTTGGATGGTTGGCCAGCCCTGTCAGCTGTTGGCCAGCTGGCTCCGGCTACGAATGCATTTCGTACATGATAATCATGTTGGCTGCTCCAAGTTGCAACTTGCAACTGCAGCATGCATTGCATTTGCAATTCCTGCCATACAGCCGTACAACCATGGCCATTGGCCGATGGTCGATGGGCCTGCCCGTCTAGCAAAGGCCTGCTGTGGCTTGTCGTGGTGTGGTTTATGGCAACATCTTGTCCAATTTATTACCACTTTCATTTGGTAGCATAATAGGCAATGCACTTGCACGCACACACAAATGCACACTGGAAGAAATCAAAGAATTTCAAATAAGAAGTAGATACTACGATGAAACTTGTCAATAACTAGCTTTTAAGGTGTCACAAAATATGTACACCCCCTTTCAAAATGTTTTATCCTGACTAACTAGTCAGCAAGTGGGTATTATTCATTAAATCCTTGAAAAAAAGTTATTTCCCAGTATAAGTAGAAGTTATACTAATCATTCAACCATTTGTGAGGTTCTCCAATAGCTTCTTAAAATGAAATGTGTTAAATTTTATTGACCCCTTTCTGCTGAACTTTTACATTAAGCTTTTTTAAAAATATTAAACTTTCTAACTTTAATATAGTAACCAAATAAAAATTCTTTATAAAACGCGTTCAGTTTTAAAAGCCAACGTTATTTGCAACATAATTCGTTTCCTTTGCTTTCTTCAATGTAAAATATTAATCAAATTTTTCGGTTCATAGTTTACTCACAAATTTTTTCCCGTGCACCGAACGCACTTGTGGCAAATGCTGCCAGCCTGGCTGCATACACATAACACATATCTATAACACGTAGCACTCAAAAATACTCAAACATTGAAATTGGAGCTCTAGTTTTTGGTTCTCGTCTCGTTTCTGCTTCATCAGTTACATGCTTTGAATAATTCAAGCGTATTTAGGCCTTGCCATGGAAAATGTTTTCCGCATCGAACAGGCGGATTCAGTCTGTCCCGAAAGTTATTAAATTATTTTAAAATCAACACAAAGGCAGATATTTTCTTCTTTATTTTTTGTGTGAAAGCTTACCACTTTAAAGGAATTGTTGAGAACTGCAATTATAGCATATTAAGCCAGCTGGATTAGCATAATTCAGCGGCTCTGAGTTCAGCAGCCTCTTTGCTGCTCTTTGGCCAACACTGCGTATACGCTACTCTGCCACATTACGTATACGCAATGCTTGACGCCAGCCATTTGTGCTGCATATCCCCAGGCGCCGCTGAGGCTGTGGTGCCTGTTAAAAAACAAAACTCAAGTGTTGAATGGCAACCAAAAAGCGACACCCTCCCCCCCCGCACACTCCGCTGCCCCCTTTGTGTCTTTTGTGGCCTTTCGCTGTTTGTCAACAGCAGCAAACACTGCGAGTACTGCCAACACTTGAGGGGGCGTGTCAGGCGTGTAGGCGCTTTTTAATTGCACTGAAAACAAAACGCTAAACACTTGTTGGCCGCCCGGATGGCTGGCTGCCTTCCAGCTAGTTGTCGCGTGGCAAATGCCGGGGTGTCATCCAGAACTCTCCAAACAGAAAGAAGCCCTGCCGCCGCCTGCAGCAGCAATTTGTGTTGCAGTTGCTGATGTTGCTGCTGATGTTGCTGTTGCCAATGTTGCTGCCGCTTTGATTGTGCACCATAACTGCGAGGCAGCATCGCCATTGTGTGTCGCCTTTTTCCCTGGCATCGCTGAAGTTTCGCTTTGATCGCATTGTAAAATTTTGCGACAGTTTTAGATTGTAATGGGCTCCATGGGAGAAATGAGAATAAGAACGACTCTCAATTGAATCGGAGACTGCGAGTCAAACTTGGTAATAACAGCACAGTAAACAAATTGATAAGGAGTTGAATGGAATCAGAAAATATGCAACTGCTGAAGTACCAATCAACTTTCATAAATAAAATCCTTATGGTAAAGTTCGGGACAACCAAATATTTCCAAAGGCCTCTAAAGGCAGTTATTTTTAAGCCAAGAAACTTTGGCCGATTTGAGACTTTTTATAAAATATTTCGCAATTAAATTTAAGTTTAAAAAACCATCATTAAATCAAAGATCTGGATAATATTAAGGAAGTCCTTAAAAGAAAACCTTCGAAGCTAACAAAGATTTATGAATTTATGATTTATTAATAATATGGAACAGTTTGGTTTACTTTTAAAAATTAACTTCACTTGTAAAAAACACATTTAAAATTATAAAAAAAAAAACGCAAAGGCTATCAAATCTATGATTTTAAAAAATATTTTCAGAAGCTATCTTTGCATCTACTGTTGAAAATCAATTATTTTTAATAAATACTTAGGTATCTGTTATTGACCCGTATTTAATGTTTAATATATTAATTAATAACATTTGCAAGTACAAAATCAGATTCCATTATATTTTTTAGCACGCTAAATCACAATGAAAAATATATTTTCAAAGTCAAACAATTAAACGATTTTACATAAATTCCATTACCAACATTGAAAGCAATCTTTTATTTGCCATTTGTAATAGTGTTTATGCCACTCGGAGGCGTTTGATTGACCAGCTCAAATGATTGCCACATTTAATTACCCCGTTCGATCAGATAATGTAGTTAATTTTCAATTTTACTTTTTCGAACAAGCAATTTCCCACGCAGTTCGATTTATTGTGCGCTTCATTGGGACAACATGTTTAATTAACGAGCACAACGAAGGCGACTTTGTCACTGGCGCTCGGTGAAATTTCTGACTCTCTGGTGACATTTGAAAAGTTTAAAATAATATAATTTTCGACGCTATATGGCAAACTAACAAGTTCGACCCGGCAGCCCAGGGATGGGATGGTATGGGAGATGGTATGGTATGGTATGGGGGATGGGATGGGTTGTATATGCTCGCAGATGGGGGGGAGTGTTTTTCGGGAGTTTGTCTTAGCTAACTTTTCAACCCGGGAAAGGAGAAACTTTCCCGGCTGCACTGTTGCACACACCCACACGAAGATCTATTGTAAAATATGTAAGAAAGTTTCCTTAGCTGCGTTTTTGGAAAAGCCAGCAGCGCAGCGCAGCATCGACGTTGTCTTTGGGGAAATTAAACATTTTCTATTTGAAAACTTTGCCGTGTGTGTGTGGGGGCGGGGTGCTTGGATTTTCCTAAGGTTCAAGAGCAACAGTTGCCTTTTGAACTGTTTCGGGTCGGTCACACTTTGGCATTTCGTTAGTTCCGGTTCCCCTTTTGTTCCACCAACAATTGCGGAAGTCATAATTTTTGCGCTGGCCAAGTTTTTCGGGTTTTTTGACAAATTTAGCAGCAAATTGCAGGCGAAACTTTAGTGCTGACTGGTGGAATGGTGTAATAGTGTAATAGTGTAATGGAATGGGCTTGGGTTTTGGGATCTAAATGTCAAGCGGCTTGCTGTCATAGGTGTTGCATATTTAATGCGCCGACGCCGATGGCAACAGCAGAAACAAGGGAGCATCTGAGGCCCCAGCACAGCGATTGCGATTCAGACAAGTGCACCCAGAGTGCATGCAAATATTTTTGCCAACGATTGTTTTGCCGGTTCCCTCGATTCCGAATGGCCAGCTCTGACTGTGGATTTTTCACAACATCCGGAAAAATCGGGTCAGGGAAAGGGGTGCAAGGACATTCGCCCACTACACGCCCCTCGTTGTTGTCAACGGTTTGAGTAATTGTCGATGGTGTGAAAATTGGCAACGATGCCATCCAGCTGAAAAAGGATTTACTGGGTTATGTATGAGCCAAAGGCTGATTGAGATGAAGGAGCAGCTGGATCGAGCTGCAAATGACCATCAATGGATGTCTATGGCATCAGCGATGCTGCCAAAACTAAAATAATCATTGATCCAACGAAAATCAAAATCAGAAAATGTTTATTTATTTATTTATTTATTCTCAGGCTAAAAGGCAATTGAGAAATTACCTATAGCCTATACTTTTCATTTACTGTGTTTATGCTATGCCTATTTCATGAAATCAATTCATGAAATGGGCAAATTCGTGTGTGCATAAACACCTTTTCATGAATTCGATAACACACGAAAGTTGACTATGAATTCAGTCCCAATTTACGAAATGCTGAGGCACAACCTACTTCACAGCCTACTTCTCTATAGAGCTCTATATAAAATTCAAAAGATTTGACAGCTTTACTAATATCATTTCATGAATTTGTCTGTGTTGTATAAACAGGGGCTATTTTAATTTCATGTATTGGAGAATGCATGAAATTCATAGCATAAACATAGTATAAGTAGCTATAGCTACTGTGGCCTTAAGCTACGTTTGTTATATACAATTTACATTTTTACATATAGACTATGTCTAGGTTTTAAATTACATGGTATAACTTTATTGCCTTTAAGAAATTCATGGAAGCTATGATATTGGGGGTGTTGGGGGTAAGGAGTTCTGACGGGTTTGAAGGTAGGAATTTGTTTCTTTCTGATAGAAAGAGAGGACATTCTAGGAGAATGTGCTTGATGGTGATCGATGTGTTGCAGCGCTCACATTGCGGTGCTGCTTGTTTGTTTATTATGTGTTCGTGCGTGAGCTTGGAGTGACCCAGCCTTAGTCTTGAAAACTTAATCAAGTCTTGGCGATTAATATCGTTTGCTTTAATGTTGTAATTTTTTAAAGATAGTTTGTTGGGGTTTATAAGTTTATAGTGGTCTGAAGTATTTTCCCATAGAGATGCGAATTGTTTTTTGAATTTCTGTTTGATAAATAATTGTGTGTCCTTGTAGTTGTAATTGTTTTCGTAGAGGTGTGGAAATAAGTGAGCTTCCTTGGCAGCTGCGTCAGCTGTGTCGTTTCCAGTTATGTTTGTGTGTCCTGGGATCCACAATAATTTTATGTACGACTGATGGCTGTTGAGAATATCTCTGATTCGAGCGGTGTAGAAGGATTGGTTGCTTATGTTGGCTATTGATTGCAGTGACGATAGTGAGTCCGAGCAAATCACGAATCTCTTCTTTTGTGATACAGCGTAATCACACGCTGCATAAATAGCTGCCACTTCTGCGGTGAAGATAGAGCTATGTGCTGGTAGGAGTGCTGTTTTAATGATGCGTGTGTCCGTAGTGATGCTATAAGATACTCCGTGCCCAGATTTGGATCCATCTGTGTATATGAATGCGTAGTTATTGTAGAGTTCTTTAAGGGAGAGGAATTTTGTTTGGAAAACAGTTGTAGGAGTGTTCGATTTAGTTGTGTAATGTAGTGTTAAGTCTATTTTATCTTCTGAGAAGGACCATGGTGGATGTTTCTGTTTCCTTAATTTAACTGAAGTGCAGTTTATTCCATTTTCGAGAACGAATTCTGACGCTTTATGTAGGATTGAAGGTATTCTGGGTGTTCTTTTGGCGTTCTTTATCTTTTGGAGGACGGTTTGAAGTGGCGTATTTTTGGCGAATGAGAAAACCTTACAAATCCGCGCAGTGGTCAGCTCAATTCTAATCTCGATAGGTGTAATATCGGATTCAATCAGAAGGTTATTGATTGGAGTTGTGCGTGGTGCTCCAAAAGCAAGTCTTAAAGCTGCATGGTAGATAGTTTTGAGTTTTCTTAGACAAGAGAGAGGGCAATTCCCATAAAATGGGAGACAGTAGTCAATCTTGGACATAACAAGAGCGTTTATTGTATTTATTAAAGATCTGGTGTCGCAGTTGTATCTACGATTGCCTAACCATTTAATTATGTTGAGTCTTTTTGATAGTTCTACTGCCAGAGTGTCTATGTGATCTTTCCACCTGTATCTACTTGATATGGTAAGGCCAAGGATTTTAAGGGAATTAGCTTGGTTAAGAGGGTATGCTTGTGATGTGATTGTAAAATTACACCTATGTTTCCGGCAGATATGCAGATGTTTGCATTTTTGCACAGAGAGTTTCGCTCCTGAGTAGTCACACCAGCTTAATATGTCTGTGAATAGGCTGTTTATAGACATTGTGTTTACATTTTTATTAATTTTCTTCAGTATAGTGAAGTCGTCTGCATAGGAAAAGAATTTGAATCCCTTATGGATTTCAATGGTGCGGCATAGTTTGTTGTACGATATTAAAAAGAGAATTACGGACAGTGGTGAACCTTGAGGGATCCCATTGTACAGTGGTCTGTCTTCAGAAAAAGTGTTGCTCACTTTGACTTTTATCTTGCGATTGGTTAGGAAGTTTTTTACGTAATTCAACAATTTTGGTCCGATTCTCCATCTCTGTAACTCGTCTATTATTGCGTGAATTCCTATTTTGTCGTAAGCTTTTTCGAAGTCGAGACTAATAATTGAAATGTGGCTTCTGGTTGATAGGGCTGCGGTAGTCTGGTAGTCTAACAGAGTTAGGCATTCAGATACGGACATGCCCTTTCGAAAACCGAGCTGTCGACTATCGAGGAGTTTGCAGTTTAATGCAAGCCACCAGAGTCGGTTTGCTATGATTTTGTCTAGCACCTTCGAAAGACAAGGGTTGAGCGATATGGGACGATACGAGGTTACAGATGTTTTGGGAGTATTGGGTTTATGGATCGGTATTATAATACTGTTTTTAAATTGCTGAGGGATGTGGCTGTCTAGGATTTTGTTGTATAAATTTATTAACCGGCTTGTTAATGGCTGACTGAAGTTTTTAATCATTGGGTATGAAATGCGATCAAGACCGGGTGTCTTTCCATTGAGGCTGTTTAGAGCTGCTTTGAACTCAATCAATGTGATTTTAGATTCTACTGAGATTGCTTCCGGTGATGGATTGTGGGATAAATTCATTGAGTAGACTCTGTTCTTATTAGTTTGGAATAAATCGGTAAATTTAGAGTCCGAAGACGATTCTGACCAGTGAGTGACGAGGACTTGGGCTATGGATTCTGAATTTATAATGTTTATAGATGGATCTGAGGGGGATGTTAAGCAATGTATATCATTTCTGGTTTTTCTTCCGCAGAATGTATTGATGTTTGCCCAGATTTTTGAGGGAGTTGAATTCGGGTTTATTTCTGCAGTAAACTTTTGCAGAGAGCTGCGTTTTGCTTGTTTCAGTTCTCTTCTAAACAAAGCCTTGTTTTTCTTGAACTGTATGATGTTTTCGAGAGATATACTTCTTCTTAGCAAGTACCACGATTGGTTTTTATTGGTTCTAAGTTGTTCGAGGTATGTGTTCCACCAAGGGACGGTTTTCTTTTTATTAAATGCTGGGTTTGATTGCGGGATTGCTGTACTTGCGCTTTGATGGGTTATTTTTATAATGTTGGCGGCTTCTTGATTTATTTGGCTGCTTGGTGGCCTTTTGTTGTGGAAAATATCTGTGAGTGATGTGAAGAGGGGCCAGTTTGCGGATTCAAGTTTGTATCTGGGGATCTTGTAGCTTTTACTGGAATTTTCATTAACAAAAAGATTAATATGGATGGGAAAATGATCACTACCGAAGAGTTCATGATCGGTTTTCCATTTGGTCTGAGTGGCGAGGTTCGGGGTAATTATTGTTAGGTCCACATGTGTCATTGTATGGTGGGTTGAGAAATGGGTTGGGGAGCCATCGTTTAGGGTAATTAGGTTAGATTGTGAAATGTATTTAAAAATCGTACATCCCTTTCTATTATTGTTAGGCGATCCCCAGCTTTGGTGCCAGCTGTTGAAGTCACCTGCTATGATGGTATTTTCATTGGGATTACCATACATATTTTCCAAATTTCGTAGTTCAAAATTCTTGTTTGGGGCAATGTAAGTGGATATGAGTCGAAGCTTTTGCTTGGAGTGAATAATAACTCCTACGGATTCGAAATCGTTGTTAAGATTAACTTGTTCGTTTTGAATTGAGTTGTGGATTAGAATTCCTACTCCACCGTGGGAGTTGTTTGATGTGTTTTTATGTATGAATGTGAAGTTGAGAGGGATGGGAATGTTATTAAGGGAATGTAAATGGGTTTCTTGCAGGCAGATGGCTTTTGGGTTATAACAATTAAGTAATAATTGTAGTTGGTCGTAATTGTTTATGTAACCGTTACAGTTCCATTGCAGGATTAATACCATTGTGATTATTTAAATAGTTTTTTTTTTTTTTAATATCTACTCAAAGTTCTTCCTCAGAGCTGTTGCGATTGGCTAGTCTACTTAATTCGTTGGCTAATTTGGTAGTATTTATAGGCTTTGATTTGTCTGATTTATCTTTGGCTTTGAGAGAAGGTTTTGATGTTAGGTTTGTCTTACTATTATTTTGGCTTCTAAGCTTACGGTCGGATTCAGTCATCTTCTTCTTTGGGAGGGTCGTAGTGGAATCTGATGAAATCTCAGTCTCCATTTCTTCAATGACGGTGCGTTTGGACGAAGTGGTGGGTTGGTGATCCATGATGTCGGTGTATGACCTTAACTGACGGTTGGTGCTTGTGCTGGTAGGTGCTTGGGTGCTTGCAGTCTTTTGGGCTTCGCTTACAGTGGTCGTAGGTTGATTGGTGGACGTTATCTTGGAGTACGGAGTAGTTTGATGGATGTGGCGCATATTATATATTCTTGTGGCGGTTTTGTGGTCAACTTTTTGTAGGGTTTTTATTGTTGTTATTTCTTTTTGTTTTATAAAGGCGGGGCATGTTTTATCTAGTGGGCTGTGATTGAATTGGTTGTTTATATCATACTTGCAGTTTATGCAAAACTTAGGTTTGTCGCATTCGGTGTCCTCTGTGGTGTGTGCTTCTGCGGAACAGTTGGAGCAGGTTTTGGGGCTTCTGCAGAATTTGGTCGGGTGTCCAAACTTCAGGCAGTTACGGCATTTCAGTGGGCGTGGAATATGTGGTCGAACTCTAACTCTCTCGTATCCTATCATCAAGGTTTCGGGTAGAGTTGTTGATCCAAAAGTGACGGTTATGAGTCCTGATTCTTGTAGGATATTGTTCTTCATGATACGTATTTTTTCAATGTTGGTTACCTTTTGCGACTTAAGCTCGTTCAGTATATCCAATTCATCTATGTTGCGAAGTTCATTAGAGTAGATGACTCCTTTTGAGAAATTTAGAGTTTCATGCTCGGTTACGGAAACAGTGAAGTTGTGGAATTGCGTTAGCCTTAGTAATCTATATGCCTGGTTTGCGCCTTTGGTTTTAATTAATAAGGTTCCGTTTCTATTCTTGTTACAAGACTCCACTTCGCCACCGCAGGTGAAGTCAATGACCTTTTTAATCACGAATGGTGATACTTTTTCAAATGTCTCATTGTCCGTTCTGGTGATCGTGAGAAATTTCGGTTCGAATAGTGCTGTTCTTGTAGACAGAGGGGGGAAGTCTAAGTCCGGTGGTCGATGCATTGTTGTTGTGCCTGGGCTGCCGCCCGCTGCACAAGGCGCTTGTGCGCGTTTGTAACGGTTGCGATGTGATTTTTGTTATTGGGTTTTTTTCGAAATTTTCTTTGAGCACTTGTTTGTGTTTACAAAAATTGTTAGAATTTTGTATTTGTAACTGCTGGTACTCGCGGAGTTCTGCTGATAGCACGTCTTTACTCGATGAGGTTTGGACTGGTACTGCAGAAAATGTTATAAAATTGTAATCTGAGTGGAATTAAATTACATTGCAAAGTTGCACTTCAAATACAAATACTTAAAAGTGCAGGATAAATTTTGAGGGCCATTTAAAACTCAAACAATTTATTAAAATTGGAATCAGATTTTTAAGTTGCACTTCAAATGCAAACATTTAAGAGTATAAAATTGTGTTTCAGGTCGATTTCAACATTCTTTGTAATAAATAGTGCTAAAACTCAGTAACAGTTTTTAAGAGTTTTATATTTTTCAGACATCCAACCCTCTGGTAAAATCTTTTATTCATTTATAAATTCGCTACAAGGCAAGACATCAATACCCTTGAAACAAATCCGTTAATGAAAGGCAAGCCTCATGTAACGAAAAAGTATTTCCTGATTTTACACAAATAAAATCAATTAAATAGGGCTTAAAAAAAACAAGCCCAAACGATATTTGATTACAAAAAACACCCAGCAGATGATTTTTTACCACAGACTGGAAAAAACTTAGATCCCGAGGCAAATTGAAAACACGATTTCGTCCGCTGAAGCAGGCAAAAAATCCCCACAAAAAGGTGATAAAAAACCCGACAACCAAAAATGATTTTCACATTGATGAAAATTAAATGCGAGGCGGGGCAAACCAATGCGATGTGTTGCATCTGTCGGGGCATTATCAAATAATTCAGTTGTAATCTATTTTAATCCGTCCGCGTGGCCCGCGAAACCGCCCCACTTGACATGGCGAATCATCAGAATGTTTGTTAGCTTGGCCTCTGATATCGCCTCCCACTTACCACCCACTTCCCACCCACTTACCACCCACTTCCCACCCACTTACCACCTACAACCCACCCACCCAGCTGCCTTATAAAAGTATTTATTTCGACATTTTGCTAAACATTGCCCAGATTTAAATTTCCATTCATGTAAAATTGCATAAATACATGCAAATATCGTTTGATGGAAATGTCCAGCTATATTTCAGTCACCCATTTTTTTATTCGCATAGCCAGGGAATTATTCAAATAATTTAAGCGGCTTAGTGTAATGGCTGGTGAGGTTTTGTCTCGATCCAGAGAATGGGAGTAAAGCTGCTCTAAGCGTAAAGAACCATTGCGGTTGCTTAAATTATACAGTATAATTTGCGAATATAGATTACCAATTGCATGAAAGGGCAATTGAATAAATAATTGTTTGGGTTTTATGTTCAATCGATTGGTCAAGGGTTATTTATCATTACAAAAGTCAATATGGATTATATGGAACGCAGCATTTTTCTGACTACACGATCTTGTCTATCCACCCGAATAACACTGAAATTACACTAATAAAATCTCTTATTATTAATTTAAATGATTATAAAATGATTTGGGTGTTCCCAAGTGGCCCTTATCGCATCCATTTGGAAGCAACGAAGAGTTTCTCAAAAATTCTGTACTGTAAACTGTTTAAGGGGGCTTTAGGCTCAACAAAAGTCCCCCGTTTATCATGTCTAAATTATCTAACCTCATTCAAAACTCATCAAGATTCTTTAAATATTTAAATATAAATTCTTTGAATTGAAAATTTGTTAATATGCAGATATAAGAAAACAATTTCTAACCTTAATTAAAAGTAAGATAAAAACGAAATACCTAACGTTATGATGGACTATATAAAA